>NC_079323.1:57523853-57825520 GCF_029931775.1 Euleptes europaea
CAGAGAAGAGCCTACTCCATTTGCTTTATACGGTGTTCTGGGGACAACTTATGGTACCTCTGGGGCCTATTGGGGGTTCCTTGGTGAGCAGAGCAGTGGCAGACAAACTCTCTTGAAAGATAGATTACCAACCTCAATCTACTTTCCTAAGGAAGAACACCCTCAATTGATGCATTCCTTTCTTTACCTAAAACCTTTTAAGGAATAATATTTCATGACCTCCTGAGGCAGCTGGTCTACTCAAAAGTAAAAATGTAAATGTCCAGACCTATTTAGTAGCAGGGCTCAGATCTATACCCAAAATCTTGAGTGTAGCCTATGCTAAACAGAATACTGTTCTATAACATAAACTGTAAGCAAATAATTAACTGACCATAAAGTATAGTTTCCCTTATCCTACCCAACAATCACCAATCTACATACTGTAGCCAGGTGCTGCTGTGAAACTGGGGACACATTTTAGCCAATCTTCAGAATACAACCCTAGACAGAGTAAAGGTACAAATCCCATTCGATTTTCTCTTGACAATGGAATTTTTTGAATCCTACTACATTACTAAAGTCACCAAGTGTTAAAGTAATACTAATAATAAATTAAATAAATAAGTTGTAATCCACCTTGAGTCAAAGCAAGAAAGATGGGCTACTGTATAAACAAAGTCTAATAAATAAGTAAACCCCATAATTAGTATAAAAGTACCCATCATCCATTTTTTTCTAGATATCAAATGGTACTAAGTTACTAGAACAGGTCTTTGCCTGAAAGATGTGCTGAAGAAGGAAATTGCTTGTGTAATAAACCAAGGACAGAACAAACCTGAAACAGAAATGCATCTCCAAGGGAATTGCTGAGGCAGAAAACATAGTCTTTCTTTGGGTGCTCAGGCACTGCTTGCACAATGCTATTTTCCACCCAGACTGCGTGTTTTGGGATGCTGTTGTGGTCTATTATAGACCTGCCATCACTCTCGTAGAAGAATAACGTACATCCTTAAGAGAAAGAGCAAAGTATTAGCAAACTGCACATCTGAGCAAGATCATATTGCAGTTTCATGACTGAGAATTATGCAAAGCTAGCCTCTAGAATAATGAGAAATGACACTTAAGCATATATTAAACTCGAGAAAGAGGAATATTTAGTAAGACTGGCAGTTTACAAGTCTGTTTGCTAGGCCACCCTTTGTGAATGAAAGATATTAGGGGATAAGCAACAAATTCTATTCTTATTGCACTAGAAGAACTCATCTGAGCAGTACTTGCAGCAAAAAAAGATATTTTTAGCAGACAAATCATAATCAGCTATATCTTTGCCACATAAAAGTTTCAAACGTTAGTCAAAGCAATGCAGAGCCATTTTTAAGTACTGGTTTAAATGTGTTATCAAAACCATCTCTCTATGGCCTGGATTATCTCCTCTGTAATAAAGCTAAAATTACATCCAGCCTATAATTGTAACTTTTTAATTATTTGGGACTATTGCAGCTATAGCTGCTTTGAACACATCCTATGGCCATCCCAGTTCCACTCCAAGGTACTGCGCCAAAAGTGGCTTATGTGCAATCTTCAATGTGCTTTTGTATGACTCATAAGTAGGGTTGCCAACACTAACTGTCTATTATTCCACCACAGGCAAATAGACCATAAAGCCAAGAATGCCACTCTGTAGGTAGTAATATCTTTTTACAATTCCACTATACTACCATTTGGTAGCAAGGGTAGGAATAAGGGCTGTTTTGTCCCCTCACCTTGCCGTAATCAAAGCTTCTCCTGCAATACATGTACTATATGTGCAAGCATCAACAAGATGTATCAGAGCCACTGATGGTTAAAGTGTGTATATGCAGGTGTTTGCGCTTCTATCTTATTTATTTTTATTCATGTTCATTCTCACTTTACTAAAGGCGAATTACACAATCGATACAATCGGCAGGATGGGACATTCAATGAACAATGCAATAGGAATTAGGGTTGTAGAACCAACCAAAAGCTAAAAACAGAACTGAAGCAAAGCATAAGAAAATGGCTGCTTTGGAGGATGTAATCTGTGGCATTATACCCTTCTGAGGTCCCTCCCCTCCTCAAACCTCATTATCCCCAGGCTCCCCCTCCCCAATCTCCAGGAATTTTCTAACCTGTATTTGGTAACACTATCCCCTTCCACCTTCCCCTTCCACCTTTATCTGCTTTTCTGTCTCCAGCTTTCCCTCCCCCCACTCCAGCAGTTTCTAATTAGGAAAATTGTGGCCAAGTTTTGTGATGCCAGCCACTGGGCCAGGCCCAGTAGCATGGCATGGAACCCTCAAGGACTATATTTATTATTTATATACTTCATTTTTACCCCATCTTTCCCCACATTGGGGACCAAAGCACCTTACATTCTCCTGTTTTCCTTTTTACATGCACAACAACCCCGTGAGGTAGGTTAGGATGAAAATATGTGACTGGCCTAAAATCCCCGTGAGCTTCCACAGCAAGATGGGCATTAGAATGTGGGTCTCCCAGACCCTACTCTGAAGCTCTAACCGTTACACCACACTTGTTTTCATAGGGTGGCTGCTGCTGAACAGCAGCAAGTAGTCAGGTCTGGTTGAGTCATGCAAGTGGTATCAAGTCACCCAGAGGTTACTTCCAGGCCTAGGTTTGCCAATCTCCAAGTGGGACCTGGAGATTCCCCGGACGTACAGCTAAACTCCAGATGACAGAGATCTGTCCCCTGGAGACAAGGGCTGCTTTGGAGGATGGACTCTATGCCCTCCTCAGACTCTACCACAAAAACTCCAGGAATTTCCCAACCTGGAGATGGCAACCCTAGCCAGGCTTCACCCCAATGAGTCCTCCCTTCCCCTGACCTCTGCATTTTACTGACAGAACCAAGCCTGGAATCTGTGATTGCCTAGCAATGGCCACTGAGGGAATCCGTTGCTTAAAGCTACAAGTTGCTCTGTTTATTATTTTGGATTTTTTTTAAACTTCCAAATCTATATTTTTTTACATATCACATTTTTCTGCAAGCCTTTTCAGATTTGAAAAAGATCTTTCTTGTCTGTTCACAGCTCCAGTCACCGGATTGAAGTACCCTCAGATTTGGCTGGTTCCACTATTCGTATAAAGATGATCCTGACTAGGAGACTAGAGCAACTGCCCTATGAGGACCAGTTAAAACGCTTAGGGCTGTTTAGCTTGGAAAGAAGGCAGTTAAGGGGAGACATGATAGAGGTCTATAAAATTATGCATGGTTTGGAGAGAGTGGACAGGGAGAAGCTTTTTCTCCCTCTCTCATAATACTAGAACACGGGGTCATCTGCTGAAGCTGGAGGGTGAGAGATTCAAAACAAATAAAAGGAAGTATTTCTTCACACAATGCATAATTAAATTGTGGAACTCCCTGCCCCAGGATGTGGTGATGACTGCCAACTTGGAAGGCTTTAAGAGGGGAGTGGATATGTTCATGGAGGAGAAAGGTATTCATGGTTACTAGTTAAAATGGATACTAGTCATGATGCATACCTATTCTCTCCAGGATCAGAGGAGCATGCCTATTATCTTAGGTGCTGTGGAACACAGGCAGGATGGTGCTGCTGCAGTCGTCTTGTTTGTGGGCTTCCTAAAGGCACCTGGTTGGCCACTGTGTGAACAGACTGCTGGACTTGATGGACCTTGGTCTGATCCAGCATGGCTTTTCTTATGTTCTTAGTATGCTGAATATGGCATTGGTCTGATAGGCCTGGACATTTCTGAATTGTGTGGAGCCCACTATTTTTCCCAAACCTAATTTTTTTCATGTCATAAACTCTGTTTTTGGTTACAATGGATGACCTTCTTAAAGGCTCTAAAGAAAAGACTCAGAAAGAGTCCATACATTCCACACGAGTAACATCAGATCTATCCCACTTATGGTATACGTGCCTAAGGAACTAACCATTTTGGAAGCGCTATACAGATACCTATCAGACTATAGGCAACTGAACCATGATCATAATTAGGATTGTCATTTCCCCAGTGAGCATAGAGGATCCCCTACTCCCCGCTCCTATTTCTCTGCCACTCTTCTGAGTGGCAACAGGAGAAATAAAAATTTAAATGGCCATCAGGGCTATGGCATGATGTCACTTCTGGTTTTTCCCTGGATATCACGCCTCTCTTGGAATCGCCAGAACTTCTATGGTAAAACCATAGACAATTTTTGACAATTCCAAGATTGGACTGACATCACTTCTGTTTTCCTATTGGAAATGATGTGAGTCCTCTCTAGGTATAACCAAAAACCCTATGGTTTTACCATAGAGTTTCCAGTGATTCCTAGAGAGGCATGACATTACTTCTGGGTCTGTCCCTCATGTCCCTGCTTCCCCACCAATTTTTCACTGCTTGCCAGGCCAAGCCCTAATCATAATGGAGATCCAAGGCAGAATTAGATATCAAGTCTAGCAACCCTAGGCAAGCTTACGTGGAAATGAACTCCACTTTAATTCTACTGTTTCAGAACTAATCATGTTTAGGACCAGGGTGCAGGGCTTGGTGACTTTCAACTACTCATTGCTTGCTATATATATACCATATTGCTACTCCTATTCAAGCCAACATAGCAATTTTTTCAAGTTTATATAACCTCAGAGCACAAAACATTGAAAGGAAAATATCTTGCCTGAATGTATATTCTCTATGATTCTATGTAGTATAGATAATAGCCCTGTCTGAAAAACCTTTAACTTTAAATGACTGTGATCACAGATATGCTCCTAACATCCATTTTTACCAATGAAAATTGATGCAACATCCTACTGATTATGAAATGGGCCTATAGCAAAGTGAAAAAATGAGAAATAAACATGTCCTTAGAAGCACTGGAATAAATTTCCTGCCATTTTCAACTAATTTTTTTGTCCATTCACCTACATTCATGCATTTGCAATCATCTGTTCACAGTTGTTTGCATGCTTGCAGCCCATGGTCTTTATTTATTTCATTTATTTAAAATATTTATATGCCCTCCTTTCTTCTTGAGCATCTTGGGACCCAAAGTGGGGAACAACAATGTAAAAACAGTTTTATAAAACAAACATTAAAAACGACAGATACAAACCATGAAAACCAGTCTAAAACCAGCCTTGATGGACTATCCTGGTAGATACCAGCCCAGAATGTTTATGTGATTTTTAGTGTTTGTTTGGTTCTATACTATGTTTCATTTAAAAAGGTAAAGGTCCCCTGTGCAAACACCGGGTCATTCCTGACCCATGGGGTGAAGTCACATTCCCGACGTTTACTAGGCAGACTTTGTTTACGGGGTGGTTTGCCAGTGCTTTCCCCAGTCATCTTCCCTTTACCCCCAGCAAGCTGGGTACTCATTTTACCGACCTCGGAAGGATGGAAGGATGAGTCAACCTTGAGCCGGCTACCTGAAACCAACTTCCGTTGGGATCGAACTCAGGTCGTGAGCAGAGATTGGACTGCAGTACTGCAGCTTACCACTCTGCACCACGGGCTCTTCAACGTTTCATTTACATTTATTTAAATTGTATTGTATTTTTGTAAACCACATCGAATCCCCTCTGGGAAAAAAAAGTGGGATAAAATACACTAAATAAATAAGCAAGCATCAGGGCATATTTTAATCTTTTTAAAAAAAAAAAGAAATGGGACTTTATTGTCCTGCCATTTTTGCTAAGAGCTCAGAGTGGAATTTTTAACTAATATTTTAATATATTTTGTTTTACCCATTCAAAATACCACAATCGACTCTTAATAATAGGCTCCTTATGAACACATGAAGCTGCCTTATACTGAATTAGACCCTTGGTCCATCAAAGTCAGTATTGTCTACTCTGACCAGCAGCAGCTCTCTACGGTCTCAGGCAGAGGTCTTTCACATCACCTACTTGCCTAGTCCCTTTAACTGGAGATGCCAGGGATTGAACCTGGGACTTCTGCATGCAAAGCACATGCTCTACCACTGAGCCACACAAGACCACGCAAGCAAGCTCGTAAGATATCAGGGGTAACATTCTCCACTGCAATTAAATAGCCATGACTTTTCATGTCTAAATGGATACTGAAAATGTATTTACTGTACCTTTTAAGGAAACCCAGTACTGCTTCCATTTCCTTCGTGCAGCTAACTCCACCTTCTTGTTCTTTTTGTGGACAAGAAAATTTTTCACTGCAAGCGCTCCAGCTTTCCGTACAGTTCCCTGGCATGCAGTAAGGAGAATGTCTGACTGTCCTGGGGAACTTAAGGTCCCACTGCTCTGTTCATCACTCAGGGCAGAACCAGCTTCGTCCAGGTTATCATTGGTACTGCTCATCTCCAGCTCCCGTCGGAAGTTCTCATAGACTCCCTGACGGGTCCCATCACCTGTAGAAGAGCTGCCGCTGTCACTGCCTGCAAAGGCCCGGCTGGTTGTTGGAGAATAACTAGAGTTTGTAGCATTTGAACGTCTGGAAAGGAGATCCGTGTCAGTAGTTGCACCCTCGATCCCGCTGTCAGCAAATTCACTCCCTTCACCTGTATTCACATCCTTGTGAAATAAAGAAAGACACCATTATGGAGAAATTGGTTGATTCAATAGTTAATAGTAAATGAGTTTTTGTATTATTTTACAACGACAGTATAATAATAATAATAATAATAATAATAATAATAATAATAATAATAATAATAATAATTTATTAATATGGTCACTGACCAGCAAAACTACAGTGGATCCTCTATTCCTAGTCCTACCTCAAATGTATTGTATTTAGTTGACCTGCTGATTAGTATTCTGGAAAGTCTCTTAGGCTAGGTAGGGAAAAAAGAAAGGTTGAATGTTTCTTTCAGATTTTAATAATTTAATGTAATTCAATGGCTTGGATTGAGACTAGCATTTTTGGGGGAGCAAGGACAGTGATGCACAGGAACAGGATTTGAGTGGCCATTTTAGGTTCCCATAGAGAGGGAAGGCAGGACAATTATACTCTGTAGGCAGAAACCCTTATATTTATAGGAATACTAGTTTGGATCCAAGACAATATCTAGGCAAAGTTAAGCACTTTTAAACCCCACTGATTTTAACTGAGAAATTTAAGCACACTTTTGATTTTAAATCTGTTTCAACAACTTGTTTGTTTAGTTTAGAAAAACTGTATGCCGCCTCTCCAGGAATCTGCCTGAGGCAGCTTCTAAAATAAAAATTATAACAAAATATTAGAAGATATTAAAGTTTGGCATTAAAAACCATGCCCAGCATAAAAGCATTGGCCATAAAAGCAGACAACTGACAGCTTAAAATAGCAATTTCCAGAATAAAGCAGTGTTGAAAAAAATCAACCCTTTAATTAAAAGCCTGAGTGAAAAGAAACATTCTAGTCTGGTGCCTAAAAGAAAGCAGTGCATGCGCCAGACAAACGGCAAGGGGAAGGGCATTACATCAGCGAGGTGCCACTACTGAAAAATCCCTATCCCTATCCCTGCCTTACCCTGAAGGTGGAGGTACAGAAAGTAGGGCTTGTGAGGCAAATCTTAACTGGTGAGCTGAATAATATAGGAGGAGGCGGTCTTTCAAGAACCCTGGCCTCAAGCCTTTTACAGCTACAAAGGTTAGAACTAGCACTTTGAATAGTGCCCAGAAAGGAATGGGCAGCCAGTGCAGATCTTTTAGCGCTGAGGTGATACGATCCAGGTATCCCTCATACGATCCATGTCTGAATGCTGAATTTTAGATGAGCTGAAGTTTCCAGACCATTTTCAAAGGCATAATGCATTACAGTAGTGTAACCTGGATATAATCGGAACATGGACTACCATGGTGAGGTCATGCTTTTTGAGAAATGGCCATAGCTGGCAGATCTGCCAAAGTTGATAAAAAGTACTACATATCCTAGAGGATATCTGGCCTTCCAATATCCCACAGAATATCTGGCCTTCAAACAGTATGCCAGAATATACCAATACCCCAGGCTACAAATGAGTTCCTTCAGGGGGTGAGCAGCCCCCTTCAGGACAGGCCAACTCCTCAATCCTCCAGCAACTTTGTCCTTGACCAACAACACGTCTGTCTTGTTTGGACTGAGCATCAGTTTACTGGCCCTTATCCATCCAATTGCCATTCCAGATATAGAATCACAGAGTTGGAAGGGACCCCCAGGGTCATCTAGTCCAACCTCCTGCACAATGCAGAAAATTCACAACTACCACCACCCCCCATCCCCAGTGACCCCTACTCCACACCCAGAAGATGGCAAACAAAAAAACCCCTCCAGGATCACTGACCAATCTGGTCTGGAGGAAAATTGCTTCCTGACCCTAAAGTGGTGATCAACACTAACCTGGGTGTATCTGTTTAGGCCTTCCACAGATGCACTTGACTCAGCTATTAAGGAAAAGCAGAGCTAAGTATCATCTGCATATTGATGGCACCTTACTCCAAATCCCCTGATGATCTCTCCCCAGCGGCTTCATGCAAAACAAGACAGAACCCAGCAAAACGCCACAGGGCCAAAGAGCCCCAGCAACATCTTCTAGATTCAGTTAATCAAGTAAGAGTGGAACCATCAAAGCACAATTATGCCCTCACCCCCCAGCTAGCCTCTCCAGAAGAATACCATGGATCAGGGGTGGGGAACGTCAGGCCCGGGGGCCATTTAAGGCCCGCAAAATCATTTGTTCTGGCCCTTCGTGGGTCCTGGCAGATCTCTAGCTCAGAAGAATCTAAGACTGGTGATCCACCCCCTCCCGCGGACAGGAATAGCCTCTATTCAAGGTGGATGTGAGTTTGTTTTGCCGAGAAAAGGAACCTTTTTCCCCCTTGCAGAAGAGTCATTAGCTATGGAGCTAACCAGGTGGGTTAGTCCGCCACTGGTTGGATGCCTGCCTGCTTGCCCGTGCCGGGGGGGAGGTCATCTGGGGCAGCTGCCTGCTTGGGGCTTGGTCAGCTAATTTTTAAGTTGATAATTTTGTATGGCCCGCAAATGATGTTATAAATATCGAAACGGCCCTTGGCGGAAAAAAGGTTCCCCACCCCAGCATGGATGATTTTATCAAATGCTGCAAAGGAGTCCAGGAGAATATACAGGGATGCCCTCCCTATACCTCTTCCAGTGATGATTATCGCTCAAGTGACCAAGGCCATTCTTGTCTCAAATCCAGGCTTGATAATGGATTGAAATGGATCTCGATAATCCATCTCCTCCAATCCTGGACTACGGCCCAGGTCATTTCCACATCCCACGGATTGACCAGGGCTGCAACAGGAGCACCAACCTTGCTCACCAGAAAATCCTCAACTTATTAAATGTGTCTATCTACAGCTCTATGGCCATTTGTGCTTGGTAATTAGCAGCGCGTTCCAGGCTGAAGTGCCCCGCATATTTTTTTAATTTCTTCACGCTGAACCGTAATTCCAGCCGTCACTGCGAAGCCGGCGCATACCTGCTTCACATTTCTTAAGAGCCCCTTTAACGTGACCTTTTGTATTTGCTCTGTCTCCACATCGAAGCATTTACTGAAGGAACCATGAAAAATCACAGTTGCACTCCTTAATCTGAGGGTGTGCATAAGATTGCAGCCTCCTTTAAGCACATGCTAACTCTACCACAGATAGATAGATAGATAGATAGATAGATAGATAGATAGATAGATAGATAGATAGATAGACAGACAGACAGACAGACAGACAGACAGACAGACAGACAGACAGACAGACAGACAGACAGACAGACATATACACATGCCATGACCTGGATAGGCCCAGGCTAGCCTGTTCTCGTCAGATCTCAGAAGCTAAGCAGGGTCAGCCCTGGTTAGTATTTGGATGGGAGACCACCAAGGAATACCAGGGTTGCTGTGCAGAGGAAGGCACCTCTGTTAGTCTCTTGCCATGAACCCCCCCCCCCAAAAAAGGGTCGCCATAAGTCAGCTGCGACTTGACGGCACACGCACATGCACGCACACACACACATATATATTGAGCCCTTTGACCAGTATAACAAAAGTTATCACAAAATTTAAACTGAAATATATGAAACCTGAAAGTTCTTTACTTTTTTTGGATGGTGTGCTACATTTTTAATGATCTGAAATTGCATCAATTTGCTGAAAATTACTTTGAATTCTTATGACATTAAAATTATTCCTAAATGTTAAAAATAAACTACATAGTTACTCTGATATTCAAAGCAGCCCATATTGTCATAACACTCAAACAAACATATCCTGAGAGGCAAGGAGCCCAAAGCATTCCTTAAGTATCTTTACATTTTCATTGCATGAGACTAGAGCTTCATTTGCCTCCTATGACGCCAAGAAATTGTTGTTCTAAACATATAAGCCCCTTTGTTAACCATTTAAAATGTTTTCTACATCATTAATATTCAATGAGTAAAACACAAAAAGTGGCAGGTTGATGGGAATGAAAAGGGATAAGACAGATCCCACATGAATGCTAATTGCCTCTGAAAATACTGAGGGGAAAATACTGAATACTGATGTATTCTTACACATAAAAATACATCTTTGGTACCGTCAGATTGCCCCTTAACTAGATTTTTCCGAAAGCTGCTAAATGTGTTAAAAGCAGCTAAATTTTCCATCTCCTTAAGGCTAGAGAATAAGTTTCAGAAAGTAGAATTATATATTATTAAAAAGATTAAAATAGCCCCAGAGCATGATACTAAGAGAGAACTTTTTTGGGCTAGGGAAGGAAAACAATTCCCAGCTAGTAGATCAAGGAGTACCGCCTGCAGATCGGATTGCCGCCGAAAAAGATGTTCTAAGCGAATCAAGTGGTACAGCTGATCCCTAGATAGAGCTCCCTTTGAAGTGGTAGGAAACGAGAACACCACTTCGGAGCCAAGAGGCTTCTGAATGCCGAAAAACCGTGATTGCTGACTGGCTGATGTTGAGCCTGTTCAGCACACTTGAGCAAAGATAAAACCTACTGAGAGATACTTCTGAACTTGGTACAGAATCTCCACTCTCCCCTTCCATGCTTAAATATATGTGAAAACATATTACATGCATCTTTCTCACATATATAAAATGAGATCTTGGTGGGTTCTCCAAGAGTTAACGTATATCCAGAGGCAACTTCCTGCATTACCTTGTCCCATGTAATACTGCCTCTCTATACTGCCAAGCAGCAGCAGGAAGGCTGTGGGATGAACCAACAGTTGAGAAAACCCTTTCCCAGCATAGCCTCCAGTCCAGTGATATGACTGTAGAAATGAGGCACACCCTATTCTGCTTGAGAGCCAGCGTGGTGTCATGGTGAAGAATGGCAGAATCTAATTTAGAGAACTGGGTTTGATTCCCCACTCCTCCATATGAGGGGTGGACTCTAATCTGGTGAACTGGGTTGGTTTTCCCACTACTCCACATGAAGCCTGCTGGGTGACCTTGGGCTAGTCACAGTTAGAGTTGCCAACCTCCAGGTACTAGCTGGAGATCTCCTGCTACTACATCTGATCTCCAGCCGATAGAGTTCACCTGGATAAAAGGGCCACTTTGGCAATTGGACTCTATGGCATTTAAGTCCCTCCCCTCCCCAAACCCCACCCTCCTCAGATCCACCCAAAAAACCTCTTGCCAGTGGCGAAGAGGGACCTGGGAACCCTAGTCACAGTTCTCTCTGAACTGTCTCAGCCCCACTTACATCACAAGGTGTCTGTTATGGGAAGGGGAAGGGAAGGCGATTGTAAGCCGCTTTGAGAAAAGCAGGGTATAAAAACCAACTCTTCTCATTCTTCTAGTGTATTTAGTGCAATAAAAGCCATGAGTTTGCTCAGTTGGGGACCACTTGAGAAAATACAGAGTTCTGCATTGTCCTAATTTCTCAACTGCCAACCATTTTCTGGCACAATACAATGTCAAAAAGTACTCAGTTCTATTGTACCCCAGTTCTCCCCACGCATGAGGTAGATTCCTTCCCTTCCTGGTTTGGAGGCTAGCCATAGTTAGCTGTTACATCCACATTACAGTTCGTCTCCAAACAGGAATGGAGGTAAGAAATCCTAGACTACAAAGGAAAGTAAGCACGAGGAGGGAACATGCAAACCTGAGGCTCGCTCATAGAACACTAAGCTATAGATTGGAATTGCGTGTGAACTAAGAAAGCCTTTTAAAAGCAAGGAAAATTGAGTGAGGGGAAATTCCAACAGCAACTGGATAGATTGCTAGGGTGACTGGCCCCCAAAACATAGCACTGTGCAAACACCAGTTTTTCAAGGATGTAAGCCCTGCGGTTAATCTAGACCAAGCTGTCAAAACTGATAAAAAATAAGAAGGTCTCTCTGAGGAGGATTAAATGCTTCTTGAGAAAAAGTGGGTCAAACTTGTAAGTAATTAATTTCTAATTCCATCATTATAAAATAGTTGCTTCCTATATCCTTCCACTCTGATCAGCTAGCAATGGCATGTTCCCTGGTACAAGAAGCCTTCCTTCTACCCAAGAGGCCTTGCCATAAAAGCCTTGTTTGTTTAAGGCAAACATTTCTCAAATACTTAATTTTTGTTTATTCCTTCTATTGCTTGGTAAATATTTTTTAGAGATCTACTTTTCTGATCATGACTTATCTGTACATGGATCTGCATGTGGTATGGCTCAGTCTAAAAAGCACAAAATATGTAAATGCATGTCTAAATAAGAGCTGCAAAACTGAAACATTAAACCAGAAACACTAGAAAAGTCATTTTAATATTTTTTTTTACCTGAAAAAGAGAGGATTTGTTATGTGAAAACAATTCCCACTATGTCAGGGAGCGCGGCTCTTACCCCTTTTTCCTTAGTAGTACAAAATTCATACCACTATACTATATTCCTATCAAGATTCCACATCAGTGCAAGGCATTGTTTTTATGTTGCATAGTTCAAGAGGTAGATGGTATAAACTCGAACCTTAATTCATTACTAGCTACAGCCAACAGTTGGCCATTTGGGTCTGCTTTTAACACAATGCTTTAAGTACGGGCAGGATAAGTGGACTGAGCCTACTAATCATTCCCTGAACAAATGCAGTATTTAGGGTGGTTAATATTTTAAAGACACCTGTGATAAGCAAACTAGTCTAGGAATCCCAGTGAGGTTTTGTGAATTCACTATGTCGTTTTTACATTTTAGAGCTTCAGAGTGAAACATGTGCAATATAAAAGGAAAACTTACAGTGGGGCTTACTATGGTGTGCATCTGGATTCCTCCCACAATCACAAACTGCATGACAGTTACACATACCAATGAATCAAATGCTGGTTCACAGCCATGAGATTTTCCCACTCACTATTGCCTTTAAAAAAAATTTTTAAATCACATCATGATTTGTTTTTCTGTTTGTCCATCCATTCATTGCTCTATTAACTAAAAAAAAATAGACTTTTAAAACTATAAACCTGATCTATGTAGAAGTTTATTGGTGACACAGGCACCAGCCAATTTGTGCTGTTCACAGTTGGCTTTGGTTACAAACTCATAGAACTGGTGAGCTCAGTCCAGGAGAGGAAAATATATGTTTGGACTGAATGCAGTGAAGGCAATGCTAAATGGGGCTCAGTTTTCTACAGTAATATATACTGTAACAAATAATCTATTTACACTCTACGAAAAAATGAGTACAGTGCCTTTTCCTACTGGCAATTAAAACATTACAACTAAGTCACAGAAGAATATTATCTCTTGACAACAATATTTCACAACAAATGTGTTGCCCAGCAAATCAGACATTAAAAAACATGCAGGCTTTAATTAAGTAATCATTCAGGGCACATAAGACATTTGGCAGCATGTTCCAATTTACAAGGCACTCCTGCATTCACATACCAGAAATTATAGCTTGGTTGTTAGGCATGTCAGATTCCCATAGCTCCCCAATGACTACTACGTCAGCATAATTCAATAATTTAGGCTTCAATTCTGAGTATATTTAGGGTCACTTCCCACCCTAAATAATGGAAAGCCTACACATGGGTTGCATTATACAAAGGGCTTCCAATGAAGGAAGAGTCCAATGAGCGAAGGGCTCATAGGATATACTTGCACGGGAGTTTCCCTCTGTCTACAATCACGTTTATGAACCATTGGATAAGGCAAGGATGGTGTAGCACGGGACTGCTCTGTACTTAACGTGTTTTGATTTTGGGAAGTGCTGTGCTAACCCCATGACCTTGCCAGTCGTTAACTCATGTGACCAGAAGGCAAGAGCAGACTGAGGGTTAGACCCTCAGTCATAAGCATAGTCAGTGCTTGTGGAATGGAAGTTCCCTCCTTCCCACTACAGAATGCTACGCTCACTGAAATCATGAGGGGTGAGGGTCAGTGGATGCTTGAAAACAGTGCAGGGCCTGCGGGGAGGGGGGGGTCTGCAATGGGAGAGGGAATCAGTAGGAATTTTGCATATGCAGAAGTGCCACTTTGCACAGGTGGAACAAATCACAGGAACCAACTCTGAGAGATTGACACAATGGCCGATTATGCATGCTCACTTTACCCTTCTTTATTCCCCGTTTCAGCCAGGACCAAAGCAACCTGGGTTGGGGAAAACTGTATGCATGGGCTTGAATGATCAGGGAATAAACTGTGTGCAAATCGGGGGCTTGAATACAGGAAAGCAGTCTCCCAAGTTCAAATCAAGTCCCACCCCTTTAATTGCTGGTCTGTGATTGGCTCACCTCGCGAGAGAACATTTCCTTCCCCCCAGACCCAACTGCCGCATAAAAAAGCATTTTAAGAACAAAAAACAAAAAATTGAGCCATTTGAAAGGGGGGGGGCACGAAATCCAAGCCTTGTTTTAAAAAAGCCTTTCTTTCTCCCAGGAAGAGCTCCCAGGAAGCAGGAAGCAATTGAATCCCTGTCTCTTTACACACTTCTTCGTGATTGGCTGTGAGAGAAGCCAATCTTTGCTGCTTCCCCTGTATGGCTATCAGCAAACAGAACAGAAGAGGGGTTTGAAAAGCAGGGGGAGGAAGCTCAGCTGGAGGAAAGTGTTATGTTCGCCCTCTGAATCTGGTATGAGCTAGGAAAGACCATTTGACTCGGGCAAGAAGAGGAATGGGAAAAGCCGAGTTCATTTAAGGTTGAAACGGGGTTGAGCCAAAAAGGAATGACGTAACGTGCATTTTCAAAAACTGGATCCTGGCTGAAACAGGGAATGAAGAAGGCTAAAGCAACCATGCATAACCGACCATCGTGGCCTGTGTGATTGACATGTGTTGGCAACCAGTGGCGGACTGGCCAGGGTGTCAGCTTGCCTGATGGCAAGTGGGCCCTGTAGGCCCCTGACGAAATGGGCCCCCTTTAGGGTTGCCAGGTCCCTCTTCCCCACCGGCGGGAGGTTTTTGGGGCGGAGCTTGAGGAGGGCTGGGTTTGGGAAGGGACTTCAATGCCATAGAGTCCAACTGCCAAAGTGGCCATTTTTCTCCAGGTGAACTGACCTCTATCAGCTGGAGATCAGTTGTAATAGCAGGAGATCTCCAGCTAGTACCTGGAAGTTGGCAACCCTAGCCCCCTTAAACATTAGACAATACATTAAAAATGTTAATGACCTTTTAGTAGCTTGAAAATATAATAGAAGTTCCAATACTATTACTGTATGCAACTAAAATTTTAATTGTACCTTTTTTCCACTTAAGTATTTTTTGAAAATGTTATTTATTTCTTATAAAAATTAAATGATAGCCTTATAGTTGTGAGTGGGCCCCCTTTCTCTCCTGGCAACCAATATTTTTAGACCCCGTCCGCCATTGCTGGCAACATCAAGGCTGCTAATACACGAGCATCCCCAGAAGAAAGTTTGAAGGATTTCATTCAAGAAAAAGGTTTTAAGACTCAAGCATGTTTATTGATTTTAACTATTTTCTTAGACTGTCTCTGTTAAAAAGTCGCCAATTAAAATAAAGTTTCACCCATATTCAGTTTTATTACAATTCTTTAGAAGGTTGCCAATCTACAGGCGGGGCCTGGAGATCTGCTGGAATTACAATTAATTTCCAAACTGCAAAGGTCAGTTCTGCCAGGGAAAATAGCTACTGTGGAGGGTGGACTCCATGGCATTATACTTTGCTGAGCCCCCTCCGTTCCCCAAACTCCACCCACCCTAGACTCCACTCCCAAATCTCCAGGAATTTCTCAACCTAGAGTTGGCAATCCTAATTCTTTACATTCTACAGATGTATGATTAAATGAGTTTCCTACATAACAACTGATATTCTGAATAGGATACAGGAAAAGTCAAACTGGGATGAAATTAATAGGCCCTAAACATGCACAGCATTTTCCTCCTTAAAATATATATATATATATTCTCTCTATAAATCCTAACAATAGCCTTGTAAGTGCCCTCAGCGCAGAAGAAAGGGAGGACACTAACTTGTTTTGGTCATCCAGTGTATTTGTAGATTTAGTGACACGGGCACTAAGAACTTGCCAGCCTGCATGAGCTCACTCATCGCCATGGCACACACAAGCAAAGACAAAGATTTAGCCCTGGACAAGATCCTGCCACAGAAATAGATTGCCAACAACGACCTTGCTTAGCAGATAGGTTTGTTTTTAAGTTACTCTGGAGTGCTGGAAGTAAACAACAAAAGTGCCTAAGGGAAGATAACACATAAGGTGTAAATGCAATCTTTGTGCAAAGCCTTCTGAAATGTTACCAATTATAATACTCCTAGAAATGAAGTTAAAGCCTTCGCTCCACCAGCATGCCTCATCTCTACCAGCACCTATGTGTGAAACTCCACAGCAACCATATGTCTGCTGCATAACAGCTTCACTTCCTGAAGGTTCACCTGAGGGTAATCTTCAGCTTGTCTCAAGTTCTTGTCTAGTAGAAGGAACAATTAAGGAGCTGCCAAAGGTTAAAATACCTAACTTATCAAAACACGGATTCTAATCCATAAGCAATGTGAAGTGGAAAACAAGCAAAACAATATGTTATTTTCTCTCTGAATTAGTGTTCAGTTGAGAATGTGGTCTGAGTGGATCTGCACAGTATGATGCAGAGAGAAGCAGTCATGTGATTGTTTCAGGACAATCCTGGCTTGCAAACCACAGTTATTATGACACCAAAAATCACTGTTATTCAATTATCTGCACATACTAAGAACTCCTACAGCAGGGGTGGGGAACATCAGGCCCGGGGGCCATTTAAGGCCCGCGAAATCATTTGGTCTGGCCCTTCGTGGTCCTGGCAGATCTCTAGCTCAGAAGGATCTAAGACTGGTGATCTGCCCCCTCCCGCGGACAGGAATAGCCTCTATTCCAGGCAGATGTTTGTTTTGCCGAGAAAAGGAACCTTCCCCCCCCTTGCAGAAGAGTCGTTAGCTATGGAGCTGCTAGGACCACCCAAGAAACTGTGTTAACTCTTTCCCACCCAGGCCATGGAGAAATGTATTCCCTCTGTACTACAAGAGGGCTGGGGGTGGAAGTGGCAACAATAAAGGGGTTAAAGGGGGCAGGGCCAGAATGCACACATGGGGGGGGAGTTCTTAGCTAGTGTGTCCTCATTTCATTCCTGCAGGCGGAGGTAGCAGGAGCCAGCTGTAGAATCCGGCCCTGACCATGCGGAGCAGGAGCAACTCCAGTGTGCGGCTGGACGGCTACGCCCGGCTGGTGCAACAGACCATCCTGTGCCACCAGGTGGGCGAGTGTACCACCGGTTGGATGCCTGCCTGCTTGCCCGTGCGGGGGGTCATCTGGGGCAGCTGCCTGCTTGGGGCTTGGTCGGCTAATTTTTAAGTTGATAATTTTGTATGGCCCACGAATGATGTTATAAATATCCAAATGGCCCTTGGTGGAAAAAAGGTTCCCCACACCTGTCCTACAGCAAGGCTTTTTCTCATGCTGAGAGGGGATCAGGCGTCCTGACACTGGTAACAACAAATGAAGGAGTTCAAGTCTTAAGTCATGACACTAGAGTCTACTTTCCCCATCCAGTGACCACCCTGCTCTCGACAGCCAGAACAAAGTAACCCTCCCCACTCTTACTGAAGGAGGGTTTTTCCACTGTGCCAGGTATAAAATGCTCTACTCCCTTCACACCAGGCATTGAGGAAGGAACAAACAATGAATGGGACTCATGCTGCTCTTTTCCTGCTCCGAAGTCTGGTGTAAAGTGTTAAGACTGATTTTGCCTGTTTCCCTGGAGAAGGGTCTGGGCAGCCCACAAATGCATGGATATCTGTATCAGATGCATACCAAACATGTTTTGTTAAAAGTAGGTCATCACTAATTAATAGTTTCACTCACATGCAAGCAACATTTTTCCAACTGGATATGTGCTCTCTAGATGCCATAGAAAATTATTTTTCTTATGCTTTATTTGTGTAAACACACACACACATATATGTGTGTGTATATAAATATGTATGTATGCACATGTAGAATTCTAAAATAGAATTCCTCTAAAATATTTCCCAGGGTTCTCAAAACTGTTAGTTAGAGCCCAATTGAAGGCAAATAACCACCCAGTATAGCAACCCAAATTCACAACCAAGTTCAGAAGCAAACCAAAAGCTAGATGAGTCATCTCACCCAGCATCTAGGAGCCAATAGGCTGGATCCAAAGAATCATGAGCAGAACTCAACTCATGGAATGGATCTTTTCCCATTTTAATTCAGTTGTAGCACCTTACCTCTGGAACGCCTTCCAGCTGAGCTTGCCTGATCCCCCAGTGGGGACCCAAAGCAGCTTAAACATTCTCCTTTTCTCCATTTTATACTCACAACAACCCTGTGAGGCATGTGAGGCGGCATGTGTGACTGGCCCAGGGTCACCAGGCAAGCTTCCATAGCCGAGTGGAGATTCCAATCTGGGTCTCCCATATCCTAGTCTGACTACGCCTCACTGGTTTATATGATTTTAACTGTACTGTTTTGTTCTGTGACCAGGCCTCGGAAGAGACAGAATATACATTTACTAAATAAAGAAACACATGCATTGTCACCACTCCCTTTCTGTTCCAGGCATCTGTACACACCCAGAATCTGCTCTCAGCCTCAGGGGCAGATCGGGACATTATAAGAGCCCTGGAACAAGACAGTCTGAGCAACTCCAGTGGGGCAGCCCTGACTCAGCCCTGGCTAGCTGCGGCTCAGCCGACTCCTGTTGCCAGGGCCCAGGTCCAAGCCAAGAAGCTCTTGCAGTGCCACAGGGACTCAGCTCAGCTTGCTCTTTACTGCTGCTGCAGCCTACCATAAACTTTCACAGAAGCTTGCCCCTGCCTGCCCCTCCTTCTCCAGCTGTCTATTCCTCATCTAGCTGGAGAAACTAAACGGCACAAATGTGACCTTGACTTTGTGACCTATTTTGATAGCCCAGGTAAGACAACCAGAACTCCCAGTGATGAACAATGGTCTACCTTTAATGCTGGTCTCTATGTGCCAGCTAATCTTTCTACACATTGGACAAAGTCCAGCCAGTCTCGTTAATACTAAGAGACCCACGGCCCGTTTTGTATGTTAAATGTCTTAGGTGCACCAAAATGTAAGTATATATCAAAAAATCTAAAATGTGAACATGGCAAAACATTTTTGCAAAGACGTGGGTGCACTAAATATGAGATAGACAAAACGCAGCAGACTGCAAAGAAATATTTTGAAATGAAGATTTCAAACAAACACTTCTCTGGAAGGGTTCACTGTTGCGAAAGGGCGTGAAGAAACTATTATATCCCACTGACTTAGAAGGGTATAGCTCTGCCTAGGATGGCACTGCAAATTACTCATTTTATACAAGCATGTGCACTTCTTTTTGGTTTTAATGTATGATATTACCCTACACAGTCAAAGTACAGCCTTTGGATTATGCAGCAGGATGGTTTTAGGAGAATGAACAGCTGTTTGAGCAGTAATTAGAATAATTTGACATTCTTTAACTGATCCAGAGAACTTTAGTTCTCACTCTCCTACATTTTTCAAAAAATGGGATCAAATATATATAGTCACAGAAGAGCTTGGTTGTACAAAATAATATATCAGTGATTTCCCTCTTCCTGTAGCTAACACTGTATTTTATGTTATTTTTCAGTATTATTAATATGTTATTTCAGACATATAAAATACACATGATGCTATTGTATATGGCTTCGAGATAGTAGCAATTTTCATTACATTCAAAATTAATTGTTTTATCAAAGTAGGTTCTCCCTCGGGGGTTGGATGTTATTTTTGTAGTTACAGCTTAGGTTTGCCTGCTGGACTCTATCATAGGGTCACATTCACAGCAGCTGTCACAGGACCTCATTGCAAAACACTCTCCAATGACAAATAAAGGAAAATCATCCAGCCGAGAAATAGAACCGGCCTGGATTTAATATTTCAGTTGCTACTTTGGTCTTAAATATTTGATATCCAGCATTTATTTATTTTTTATTTTTTTGATGCAGGGTTTTGTTTGGAAACCAGCAAATATCTAGAGGGGATGGAACATAGGGGGCATTGTCAAGCGATGGTGTGATGTCACTTCCGCAAGTGACATCACACAGAGTTTCCAGTGATTCCTAAAGTAGACTGACATCACTCCCAGGTTTTTACTCGAAGTGACATTGTGGTCATTGCCTGGCAGCGGATTTTCTCTTCATTATTTTTCTCCTGCCAGCCATAGGAGTAGTGGCAGGAAATAAGAGCCAGGGGAAATCCCCTGCCTCCACCAGATACCTCACAAGCCTCATTTGATGCCATTTCATAAATTTCATTATAGTAAATTTGTTAGAGTGCTTTGTAAACAGAATGGGATAAAAGAACTTTAGGGGTAATTAAATAAAGAAAATTATTTACTGGGTTCCTCCCACAGAATGATGCTACCACTACTCACTGAGTACTCAGAAATGTTGATAAGGGTTTTGAAAATACAGTGGATACGTGAGGAAATATAGACATTATTTTCCACAAAGCATCATCAAAACTATATCTGAAGTTACTTCATTTGGCATATAATGAAATAGATTTCCATGAGTTGCAGTACTGCCAAATGGATGTCATGTGTGCTGTTCTCCCCGTCTCTCTGCCCTATCAGACAGTATATCTCATCTGCAGAAAAAAACCAGATGTATATTGCTCTATATTGTATGAATAAATGTATGAAACATATGATTCAGGAAAGCCCCCACATTCCATCATTCTGCAGCATGTGCAAAACAGAAGGGCGTTTTTAAGAGATTAGAACTGTAGAAGAATGGTGCCCACGAGGGTACCTTCATAATGAAATAGGATTGTCATCCACTGCAATGATTATTGTAATAATCACCTACTTTTATTGTGTTGTCCTATATCTGGTAATACATTTTCTGTATTGTTTATAGCATACCTTGTCTTAGATAGTTTGTTGTTCACATTGTTCTCGAATTCCGTAATCCTAACTGTTCTGCATTGTTCATTGGTTGTTTTGTGCTTTCTGATAGCTCTATTATACATCCAGTAATACACCTTGTGTCTCAACAAAAAAGGTGAAATATAAACAAAGTAAATAAATAAATAAACTGGTAGCAGTTCTCCAAGAACTCAGGGAGAGGTCTTTCCGAACCCTTTAGCAGCAGTTTACAAGGATTGAACCTGATACTTTTCTGCATGAAAATTATTTGTTTCACCACTGAGCTGAGGATCAGTGTTTCCTATATATCATTTTAATACCTGGAAGTAATTTAGTTTGTGCTAACTGCAATATTAAATGGGGGAGAAATATTAGAAAAATTATCATGAGAAATAATTGAAATTCCAATTTACTTGTGAATAGGGTTGCCATTTCTTTTGTTACAGCAGGAGATCTCCCACCAGCAGCCACTGCCTCCCGCTGCTGCCTGGTAGCCTTTCTGGTGAATAAATAGAGCAAAAATTGCCATTATGTCAACTTCATCACATCATTCCTTGGGGCAAATCTGGAAATGACATCATGTTGTTCTAGGATTCAATAGAGTTCCTGCTAAATCCTAGAGCAACAAGACATCACTTCTGGGTTCATCCCGGAAATGGCATCATGCTGTTGATGTGAGCGCCTCCCTAGGGGCCGGCCAGTAGCTACCAACCCTATTTGTGAAGCATACATAAATGTAGAGCAAGCAAAAAATCAATACAATTTTTATTTGTCTTAGCATGCTAGTATCTAGTTTTTCAGTTTATACTGGACTATATACAAGGGCCAGTTGTGCTTAATTAGATGTAAAGCAGATGTGGTAATTTATGCAATGTTTAATGTTTATACAAATGAAAGCCACATTCATTTCAAATCCATTATCTTGATCCCCTATGGTATCTACGTACTTAATTCCCACTCTACCATGATGCTTGCTGGGTGACCTTAGGCCACTCACTCTCAGCCCAATCTAAATCACAGAGTGGTCGTAAGGATAAAATGGAGAGGGAGGAAAAGAATGTACAGTGCCAACTTTACTTGAAAATGTCTGATTTGTTCCTATCATTGGTGATGGTGGATTGGCCTTTCTTGCTTCCTTCCCCTCCCCCTTCAACTCAGTCATAGCATTTCCCCCTCAGCTTTGCAGCACATACTGGTTACATGTAGATGGTTCCCATCCCTAGGTATGCGTGTGCCCTGAGCTTGCCACATTTGTACCTTCCAAACCCTGACAGTTCTATCTGGAGACTGAGATCTGAAGATTCTCAAATTTAACGGAATCCTCTGAATCATGTATTTCATTACATTTCAGTTGGGTGCAGAAAAATATGGAAAGTGGGAAAATGTTCAAGACAAGCACAGCACTGGATGTGCTAAAATTAGACTGGGTATGAGATACTAACGCCCTGACCTGGATGGCCCAGGCTAGTCTGATCTTGTCAGATCTCAGAAGCTAAGCAGGGTCAGATCTCAGAAGCTAAGTTAGTATTTGGATGGGAGACCACCAAGGAAGTCCAGGGTTGCTATGCAGAGGAAGGCACTGGCAAACCACCTCTGTTAGTCTCTTGCCTTGAAAACCCCATAAGGGGTCACCATAAGTCGGCTGCGACTTGACAGCACTTTACACACACACATGAGATGCTAACAGCTAATAATCACGTGAGCTACAACAGTATGTTCACGGATGGTACAATGTGTTTGGGTTGTGTTGTTCTATAATTTCTACTCACTTCAACAGGATGGGCAGAGGCAGTGGCGGACTGGGTCTAAAAATATTGGTTGCAGGGAGACAAAGGGGGCCCACCCACAACTAAAAGGCTATCATTTAATTTTTATAAGAAATAAATAACATTTTCAAAAAAAATACACAAGTGGAAAAAAGGTACAATTAAAATTTTAGTTGCATACAGTAATAGTATTTTATACTGTATTTTATACAGTAATAGTATTTTTCAAGCTACTAAAAGGTCATTAACATTTTTAACGTATTGTCTAATGTTTCAGGGGGCCCACTTCATCAGGGGCCCACAGGGCCCACTTGCCATCGGGCAAGCTGACACCCTGGCCAGTCCGCCACTGGGCAGAGGGCAAGTTCAGTCAATTTTGCTCAGCACTACTCACTATTCTGATTTGTCCCTATTTTCCATGTGCAGATGCAGCAGATGACAATTACCCTTTCCAAGAATCCCAGCCCTGCACATTTACTCAGGAACAATTCTGTAGTACTTGCTTCTTAACAAACAGGCTTGGGACTGCATGTCTTCAATTTATCAACCTTTACTTGGAAATAAATGTTATTTTGATGGAACTTAGTTACAATATGTATGGTTAGGATCTCAGTGCAAGCCCCAATGTGTTCTGCCCTAGTATTTTAGCTCTAATTGTTGCCACTAAATACAATTTAATTACTATGTCTGTAAACCCTGGGGATTAGACTATAAAACCTCTTAGGAAAGCTAGTCACTAGAGGTACACAGTGCTCCCAAAAAACCTTCAGTGTTTCTGTACAACTGGGAGAGGTTATTAGCATTTCAAGACTTTGCATGTCCAGGATTCATTATAAGTCTGCCGTCTTAGTAGCAGATTTCTTAACACTGACATCCACCTTTTGATAAACAAAGTTCCATCTTGTCCTTCACAGACAGAAGCAGACTTGGAAAACAAAGGCCGTGAATATCTCATTTGGAAACCTATTTGTTGGAGCTGAGCAGGGGAGCGGGCAAAGCAGGAATTCAAGTAAAGGCTATTTGACACTGAACGTCAAACAGACCTCTCGAACTCCCCAGCATTTATGGCACCTGATAGGACCAGATTTGTTCTAGCACCAGCTGAATATTTATCCCTGTTGTGTGTGTGTGTGTAAAGTGCCTTCAAGTCGCAGCCGACTTATGGCGACCCCTTTTGGGGTTTTCATGGCAAGAGACTAACAGAGGTGGTTTGCCAGTGCCTTCCTCTGCACAGCAACCCTGGTATTCCTTGGTGGTCTCCCATCCAAATACTAACCAGGGCTGAGAGGTGGATAAATATAGGAGGGCCTTAACGTTGGCAAAATGTTCAGCCCTACCTTCAGCAATTCAAGAAGGTAGATATAAGAAGGTACCAAAATCAGAGAGACTCTGCCCCTGCAAGTCGGGAGAAATAGAAACAGTTGAACATGCTTTCCTTAAGTGTCCCTTTAAGGAGGAAGACAGACTAAAGTTCATAGCTCCCTTACTCAAAAAAACTACTGCTAGCTCCGAAGAGGGAAAAACCAAGTACTTACTTTGGGAGGGGAATGGTCGCTAGATTTTGTGCATTTATTTGTAAGACTCGCCACTTAAGAGTGGGACTCAGAAACTTAAATGAACACTAATCTTTTAACCTCTCGCCATGCATGGAATTTTATATTGTCATAAGGCAGAATTTCCCAGGCGTCTTTTAATTTTGTATTTTATAAGAGTTTATATATATTGTTGTCTGGCTTGTGCTGTATTAATAAATATTCAATCAGAAACCTAAGCAGTATGTAATTAATGCAAACAGCTCTCACAGTTATCCAAATACTGTGGATATGTGCTCCTACTTTCACAGATAAAGGTTTATAATTTTATTTGGAATGTAGCCGTGTCCCACCTGCTCCAGAAGACATGCCAGTAGGAGGCGACCTCGCCCAGGCACCACTGAGGCAGGAAGTGCAGCCAGAGGCTGTAGGGAAAGGCCCCAGCAGCAGCAATAATAGGAGGCTCAGATTCCCCTCAATCACCAGCCCTCCCCACGAAAGAGAGGGTATTGGGGGAAGCCAAGGTCAGCTCTTCCCCCAGAAATCCTTCTTTAGGCCAGCCGAGGGAAGGCCAGGGAGGAAGGTCCAGTCCAATCCCATGAAGGCATGGGAGAGGCAACTAGCAGGACAGAGAGTGATCAGGGTGAAGGCAACGCCCCCCTCCTTGCCATATTCTGAGGGTCTCTCTGGAGTGAAACCTACAAAAATGACACACTGGAGGATGCTACAGTGCTGGACGTTGTCCCAGTGCTGATGGAGCCTGACAAGTCATTAATTTTGCAATCTAAACAACAACCTAGGAAACTGCTCCTATCACCCTCTGTGATATTACTTCAAGGAGGATTATTGGGGAATTGGCTACTAATTGCAGAATGATAATTTCAGCTCCAAATCCACTAAAAGTTATTTTAAAACGCTGGAAAGATTAAAGGTACTTTATTAAAATCTGCTTTTTGGGAGATTCAGGTGTAGTGTTTGATGAATTTTCAGAAACCTTTGATCAACATGGTCCACTTTGGGACAGGCTAATCAGGGTTCAGCTTCTGTAGGCACATTTACATTGGTTTTTGTATCCATTTAACTGTCATAGTTGGCCAACCCATCTTCGCCCAAGAATCATGAAAATTGTACTTAGTAAATATGGTGACGTCTTTCTGTGAGAGGTCTCTGGCATTGTCCCAGAAGTCCCCAGTGCTCCCTAGTTAGAGGGAATGACTATTAAGCCAGTTTAAATATATTGTATGGCCATGCTGTATGTCCCTCTCTTCAAGCAAAATCTGTACTATGCTTAGAGAAACAGCAAATGCTGAGAAAAACATGAGGTGCACCTACCAGAAAACAGATAATGTAATATTTGGCTCCATCACCAACTTTCACAATAACTGCACCCTTGCCCCTTTACAGCTTGTAAAACCTCTACCATAGCTTTATTTGCACCTGTGCTGTACATTTTATTCCACTTTCCATCCAAGGAGACCAGGGTGATATACATGATTCTCCCTTCCTCATTTTATCTCCACAACAATTCTGTGAGGGAGATTAGGCTGAGGGGCCTAAGGTTACCCAGCAATTTTTATGGAAAAGTGGGGCCCTGAACCCAGGTCTCCCAAATTATAGTCTGCCACTTTAACCATTACACCTCAGTAGCTGTCAAGGGGAAAGAATCTGAAAAAGAAGCCCAGCAGATAGCTGCTCAGATTTTTATCTCTCAATCTAGTAAATCTCTCAATCTCATCCTTCAGGGTAATATTTATTTAGTTGGTGGGCAGAAAAAAAGCAACAGATAGCACCAAATTGGATGGCACAATCAGCTCTGATGAGTGTCTGCGGGGGCTAGTAGGATAGAGAGATTCTATATTGCTTCTATATACGGAGTTCCTATGCTGCCAATTCCAACCTTAACCAGTATTAAATTGCTACCCAGATTGAGTGAAGAGAACACCAGGCCATTAGGAAAAGCAGCAGGGTTCATGCCCAGGAACTGATGCTAATGCAGAAAATAAAAGCAAAAGCACCAGCAACCCAGTTTCCTTAGGGCAGAACCCGCTCTGGCACCAGCATGCTAGTTCATAGGTCAGTACAAAGGCTTTTTCGCCCTTTCTAAGACCTTACCTTCTGCCTCACTTTCTTCTCTGCATCTTCTGGCCTCCCACTCCTCTGCCCACTGCCACTCAGCATGGCAAAAATACCTGAAAATTTGCCATTGCTTCCAGTAAATACCCAAAAGTGATGTCACCATGCCAAACATGGCCGTCTATGGTAAAACAATTAAAAGAGTTTTGGGAAATCCTAGAGTGTCACAGTCAGCGTGGTGATATCACTTCTGGGTATTCACTGGAAGTGATGTCACGGCATAGGCATAATGACATCACCTATCCCCACCCCCTCACGCTCCCACTGGTTGCCAGTCCCTGACTGGTCAATTGATTTCATAAGACTCCATTGACCAGGCCTATAAATCTTTCCTTAGATGGCCCTGGGCATATTCCACTATTTTTTTCACATTTGAAGGTTACTTAATCCGTTGGACAGCCTTTCCTCCTCCTGTATCATTAAGGAAAAAAACTTGTACAAATGACTCTTTGTAGAGACAGGCTACAGAGTTCCACGCAGACAAGAATGAGACTAAGAAGAAGCTAGATAAGTAACCAGTCACTGGACAAGGAGACAGATAAGTGGGGGGTTGAGGCAACATGGTGCAGCACTGCCCCGTACTCCTTCATCAATCAGACCACCTGAAGCCAAGATGATCTTGTTTAGTGCATTTAGCATGGCATCCTAAGGACATTTTCATGGGAACAAGCCCCACTGAATAACATGAGACTTACTTTGCAGTAGATCTACTCCTTATCTTGCATCTAATCAAATTCAAAAGCCAAACAATATTCCTCTCTCTTAAAAGTGAACTCAATATTAAAAATGAAAATGCTGTGTGGGTTACCCAATATCCACTTCTAGATACTAATCGCTAGTACATATTGACACTAATTATTTGCAAAGCACTTCCAATTAATGAAAAGCAACTCCCAGATTTAAGCTTCAATTTTAAATACTGGATGCAAAGAACCATACAAGTTATACTACTTGGTCACAAAAAACTAAAGGAAAACCAAAGAGAGAGTCTACTCAGATTTACACAAAACATATTTCACAAGGAGAAAAGGGAACATTTGTTTTGGCTAGATTTGTGTACCAAGGTTATGAACACAGTTCAAATAATGGAACAATAGGTTCTGGGTTCAGTTTAAATTTGAGTTCATAACCGAATGCCTCCAGGATCTGTTTCAGAGGCAAATTCTTGTTCTGGAGAATGATGCTTCTAATCAGTGCATTAGCTGGGACAGTTTTGTTTCACACCTGGAGAAAAGAGCACTTCTGGACATATCTTCTTACCTTCTGTCATGCATAGCAGCAAGGAGGTAAAGCATTGTGGATCTAAAGAACATGACTCTGGAGAAAGACCAGCATTTTAAGTGATCTTTTTATTTGTTACTTCCTCTTTAGATTGGAACTAAGGGCAATGTAGCTCTGTTGATTTTTTTTTTTAAACTGCAGTAATACCCAGAAAGGCTTCTTGGTATATTAATGGAAAGCTAAGAAACAAAGGGGTAGTAAAAAAAAAAAACCAAGAGGCAAAACAGCCTTGACGTTTTACCAAATATATTGCTCTCCAAGGAGTACACAGAAGGGTATAAACTGCAGCTTATACTGTGTAATAATACAGCTCAAGAGAAACTGTGCTTTCGGTGTTTTATTTTTTGAAGTCCTCTCTCAAACAAGCTTGCCAGAATGGTGAAGAAATATTCTACCGATGCTACATAAGTGTCCTAAAAAAAAACCCCACAACACTGATTTTAAAAAGAGAGAGAGAGAGAGGGCGCTTCGGCTGTGGGAAAACAGCAGCATCTGTTTCAGAATGTCATTTTTTATATTTAGCAGCGGCACATCTTCACGGATCAGGCAGTCAGCTAATCCAGAATCCCGCCTCCAGTTGCCTCCTACAAGTTAATACCAACTGATGCTGCTCATTTTGGCTTCTCCCCTCCATCCAGTGAGCACCTCTCACTAATGTATTATGCTAATAGATCCCAGCACCACCTACACGTACAAGATGCTGTAAAGCTGACAGGCTCACAACGTCCAACCTAACTGTGCTTAAGAGCAGCACTCAGCCAAAAAGTTCAACATCCACAGTGCAATTCTGCTGGTCGATCACCCTCTCTATCCCATCCCCATACAAAATGCTTTTCTTTTTCTGGGTCATAAGATGTAGCCTGAATCCTCTGCTACAGACGTACTAAAACGGAACATGTAATAAAATCAGGGAGGTCACTGAAGCGTGCTGTCTAGGGCCAGCCTCGACCTATTTGCTCAGAGTTTTGCTTGGATTGTTCAATTTCATTCTGCCGGCTACATTTCTTATCAGATGTTCAAAGAGGGCAAATAGAGAATGCCGAGGAACATTACAGCTTGCCTTATGGAGCAGTCGCGGCATGAATCCTTCAAGACAAAAGCTACAAAGATTTTATTAATTGCATATATAGTTCAGCAGCAGCTGTGTGTTAAGTATTTCATGAATATAGCATTAGTTTAATTTTTGTTCTAGCTCATTCCCCATTTATGATTGTATGGAATGCAGCACAGCACAGCATGACATGCCTAGCAACTCAGATACATTAAGCAAAAAATTATACAATCTACTACTATAATAGTGCCTTAGTAAGACCTTCTGAAGGTGCTGCCTTGCAAGCTAGATCAAACTTGCTCTTACCCTCGCATTCTCGGTTTTTGCTCCCACCTGGTGGAGCAGCCTGCCTGACAAAGTCAGGAAGGCTCCCAGACATCTGTCATTTAACAGAATGTGTAAAACAAAATTTTACAAAAGGAATTTTGTGTAGCTTTTATGTTTGTAGGAGCCCCGTGGAGCAGAGTGGTAAGCTGCAGAACTGGAGTCAAAAACTCTGCTCATGACCTGAATTCGATCCTGATGGAACTTGGTTTCAGGTAGCCGGCTCAAGGTTGACTCAGCCTTCCATCCTTCCGAGGTCGGTAAAATGAGTACCAAGCTTGCTGGGGGTAAAGGGAAGATGACTGGGGAAGGCAATGGCAAACCACCAGTAAACATAGTCTGCCTAGTAAACATCGGGATGTGACGTCACCCCATGGGTCAGGAATGACCCGGTGCTTGCACAGGGGACTTCCTTTACCTTTATGTTTGTAGGATTTTTAAATGTAATGTTATTGTATCATCAGTTTTTGTATTTATTGCATTTTTTAAAAAGTCTGTAATTGCCTTGAATTTCTGAGACTATTTATCTTACTGTACTGTTTTCCAAGCAGAAGAATGCAGGTCAAGGGCCAGTATTCACATAGACAGCATTATGGAAACACATTCTTACTTTAATGCCAATTTTGATCTGAGTTATAATAGGGAAAGGTGTAGTACTTCCTACCCAGTTGAGTAGGGCATGGTGACTGTGGCTGAAAATAGCACATCAGATACAATTTCCAACTTCAAGATATGTGTTAACCCTTTCTCTACGTAATTAAAACTGACAGCAGATCACAAGAAGCAGCATCCTTACACACCTAAGAAGCACCATCCTGCAAGGTTTCAGTGTCTGACTTACATCCAAGAAAACACAAATCTAGGACCAGAACCCCATATCACTGCAGCAGCTGTAGCCAGGAAGGACTGACAAGGCAAAGGAGTACGAAGAAAACAAGGCAGAGAGGAAAGCATGGAGGATAGAAATAGGGCAGCAGGAATTGTTGGCCACACCACTTTTTCGAAGTACTCCATTTCTGATGGCCTAATTTTCTTTCTGGCTGGAGATAGGGCTGTTGAAAAAAAAAAAAGGTTGAATTTGGATTCGGCAAAATTCGGCCCGTTTTTAATCGGGCCGTGCCGAAGTCCGAACTCCCCCGCTTCGGATCCCCGAAATTCAGGGGGATCCGGAGTTCGAAGGAAAATTTGCCCCCCCGCGCGCCTTCAGGGGGATTCCCTGAAGGCGTGCGGGGGCCCTTTAAACAGATCTGCGCCTCCCAGCTGGGAGGCGCAGATCTGTTTAAAGGGCGCCCCAACAAGCCCCTCTGCGCTGTCTGCGCAGGCAGCGCAGAGGGGTTTAAAGACCCCCCCGCCCGCCTTGCCGGGACTCCCAGGAAGGCTGGCGGGGGGTTGTCAAGAGCCTCTGCGCTCTCTGTGCAGAGAACGCAAAGGGGTCTAAAGACCCCCCCCCAGCTTTGCCGGGACTCCCGGGAAGGCTGGCGGGGGGTTGTCAAACCCCTCTACGCCCTCTGTGCAGAGACTGCAGAGGGGTCTAAAGACACCCCCCCAGCTTTGCTGGGACTCCCAGGAAGGCTGGCGGGGGGCTGTCAAACCCCTCTGTGCTCTCTGTGCTAGGGGCCCTTTAAACAGATCTGCGCCTCCCAACTGGGAGGCGCAGACCTGATTAAAGGGCCCCCTCCCCGCGCGGGGGGGGGCCGAATCTGCCGAATTTATTCGCTGAACCCCCAAAGTCGGCAAATTCGGCTCCCCCGTTTCCCGTCTTTTTTTAGTTCGGTTTGTCCGAACCGAAAAACAGCCAAATCGGGGGAAATTCGGCTGTTTTTCGGTTTGGCCTGAACCGAATCAACAGCCCTAGCTGGAGAAAGTTGTTATTATTTTCTCCTTCATAGATCATAATGTATTCTTTGCATTGGCAGGTTAGTCTCATGGAAGACTCATTACCAATCATGATAATTAAGATAATTACATCATGGCGCTAATTTTTACTGTCTATTTTATGGGAAGGTTTGTGGTTTTTTTCCTGTCAAGAAACCCTCTTATGAACCTGAGTGGTTCCCTCTTTCCCTAATAGTTAATGTGACTCAGACAGCATCCATTATCACAGTGGTGTTATAAGAACATTGCTATTTGTTCTTGGAAAAGATAACAGAGAAACTAACAGTGCATTCCTAAGGAGAGTTACTCCAGTCTAAGCCTATTCATTTCAATGGGCTTATCCTGGAGTAATTCGCCTTAGGAATGCACTGTAATTCCCATTGGCTTTGGGACTAACAGGATCCGAAATGTCTTAGTTTTGCCTGTGCTTCTATTGTCACTTTATTGGAATGTAAGGATTTGAAAATAAACAAAAGCTAATCTGAAGCCACCAAAATAAAAAAGGGCTCTGAGAAGATCAACTAATTTGTAACATATCAGTAAATTCAGCAGTGCTTTTGATGTTTGAAATAGAATGTAGTTCTTTACCTGGGTAGTTTTTGCTCTTCTGCCACGCATACTGTTGCTATGGCTCATTTTTTGGTGAGTGATCCCTTCAGACAGGCAGTGAGATTTCCTGCAGGGGAGCGTGTTATAATTACTATAGGAGGGAACATTCTCCATTGTGGTAGGTGATGTATTGTGGTTCCCAATATCTGGGATATGAGATACTAAATTCCGACAGTACCCTCTTGGAGTGTTTCGTGGGCCACCATTTGTTGTAGCAGCTGTGTTTTGGGGAGAATACAAATCACTCATGGAATTGGCGCGCTGGCAGGTGACCAACGGCTGATGATTATTGCTGGCCTCTTTTCCACGATTTTCTTCACCATCCTTTTCCTCAGCAGAACATAAGATTTCTTCGTTGCTTGTTAAGTGTTCTTGACTGAGATCAGAAAGTGAAAATTCCAAGCTGTCCTCCCGCCAGATATCTGCAGATTTTGAACGTTTTTTCTTGAAGCTCATAGGCTCCAAGAAAGTGGTCCCATTTGTTGAGTATGAATGTTGCCTACTAGCTCCTTCAGGCAAATATCCATCCGCATAAAGCCTGCCTTCTTCTGAATTAGGCATACTCTGTATGGATGCAGCCATGTGAACTGTACTGCCGTCCATGCTGTGAGTGACCGAAGAATCTGTATGGTAAGAAACTGGCCTTAAACCTATGTCCACCCGGTCTACCCAGATTGGGCTTCCAAAATCCTCCAAGTTGCCTTCTTGGGTAAAAGGCTCCAGGCCATTTTCAGCTAATGACTGAGGGATACTGGGAGTACTACTAGATCTTGTGCTTACTTCTGAGTTCCTGTGAATAATTTTTCCTGAAGAAGCATGCCTGGTCCGTCGAGATGCTTTGTTTGAAAGACGAAGAGAGCGTGATGTATGTTTTCGTCCGAGGCTGGCATGTTTCTCTCCATAGAACTGATGTTCTACATTTTGACTCTCTGCATTGCCCATGGCTTTAATGACTGCAATGACAAGAAAACCTGTTTTAGAAATACAATTTCTACGAACTCTAGTCCTTCTGAGATTCTTCCTATCTATATACTTGAAGCCACTGACAAAAAAGTGCTGTTGTTTAACAATAGTACCATGTTATAAGCAACAAACATGCCATCATTTTCTCTCACATATAAACCTAGAAACCAGGAACTGAATTAAAACCAAAATAGATATAAACCGAGAGTTGAATGGGGCCTATGTATGTTCAAGGTATTACAGACTGCTTTTCTACATATAAGTCATGACTTGCCAAACAAGAGACTCAGGGATTAAATTGTTTAACAAGGAATGTTATCTCTGAGTGTTCGTATGCACAATTATTCATATGTCATCTCCACTGTGGTACTGTGCATAATTCAAGAGCAAAGTTAGTTGAAACCCATAAATGTTAAAACCATACAGATTGCACGGAAGAGCCCATTTATCATCAAAAGAGATTAAATCAGTATGTGTAACACTGAGATAAACTGTGTCCTTAAGGTAAATAATTAAAATAACCCTGTCCAAATAAATTTTTGTTTCTTTCTAAGAAAAGAAGGACCAAAAATAGATATACAAGATATATGCCAAAAAAAAAAAAAAACCCTCCTCTTCTGGCCCCATCACACGGCTCCCAAACCACAGCAGGGAACATCAGGGCCTGCCTTCCACTGGCGTTGCTGTCCTTAGGCCGCTATTGGCTGATGACATTGTCAGCCTCATTGGGGGTCCATGCTGGGGCTGCTGCCAGCTCCCTCTTTCCCAGCTCTGGCTCCGACAGCAGCTGTGGCAAAGGCAATTTCCCCAGCCCCAGGTAAGCACTGGCCTGGTGTGCTCCCCACTCTGGCTCCCCCTGCCCCAGAGGCTACCTCAGCGGTGTCAGGGGTAGGTCAAGTCTGGGTTGGGCTCAGGCTCCAGACAGGGTAGCAGCACTCCCCTACTATTTGACCACTCACTAGTAACACATATTACGAGGTATACAATCTCAGAGTATTTATGATGCAATCCTAAACAGAGTAACACCCTTTTGCATTTTAACTATTTGTGTGTGTGTTAAGTGCCATCAAGTCGCTTCCAACTCATGGCGACCCTATGAATGAAAGTCCTCCAAAATGTCCTGTCTTTGACAGCCTTGCTCAGATCTTGCAAATTGAAGGCTGTGGCTTCTTTTATTGAGTCAATCCATCTCTTGTTGGGTCTTCCTCTTTTCCTGCTGCCCTCAACTTTTCCTAGCATGACTGTCTTTTCCAGTTAACTATTAAGGATTGTCTAATTAGTCTTAATTCCCAATAGCCATTAAGAGATCCCCTTTTAAATTCATCTATAACAACATATTATAGCAGTAAAAAATCCTGATATTCTGTTCCACAAGTTAGTTAAAATGTCTCTATTTTCCAGTCCTCTTCACTGGGAAAGAAAATTCATTCAGAGTATACCAAGATAAATAGTTAACAAATAGCCCACCCAGTCATCCAAAATAATCAAATAACTCAAAAAAATAAATAAAGAAAATAGTATGTAAGGATCACCTGATTTTGAATATCCTTAATTATGCTTAGAAAATCTACATAATATGGTGCAAAACCAAGATGCTAATTTTACTTTTGGAGACAGAATTAAAGGCGAGGGGCCACAGACTTGGCAGACACAACAAAAAGACATAATCTTAAAAGGAGGCTCCCAAAATAAGCAGGAACTTATAAATTAAATCTTTATTTGGACCTAAGAAGACACAGGTTAGTTTGAAATTTGATTCCTTGTGCTGCATTGGGCCCCTGAGCAAGCAGTGAATTGTTTTCAAGGCCCATTCTATGAATACTGGTCTACTAATTGGGTATTATTGCTCAGAAAAAAGCAATGAGAATAAACTGGTGCTCCCCTAAAGCAAAGTTTAGAATAAAAATTGTTACTTAAGCATACATATAACAATTCTAGGTGTAAATGGAGAAAGCAATTGAGCCTCTAGAGCAACAAACGGACAATACGCATAGACTAATTAAAAAAGTCCAATAAAAACCTAACAAAAAGAAAAAGCAAGCCGGTGTACATCCTGCACAATTCAGGAACCCAGCAAAATGTGGGATTGGCCACATAATTCAGTTTCCTAAAAATCTCAACTTTATTTCTTTCTTAGCCTTTATGGTGTTAAAGATATCTTTAAAAGTGCCCGGTGAAAACCTACAAACTGCTAAGTAAGATTTTCAGTGTGCTGCATAGCTCTAGTACCTCCTACTAACTAAGAAGCAGATCAAGGCTGAAGATAGAATACAGATTGAATTTACAGTGCTGAGAATACACTGTCGTTCTACTTTTCTCTTTATATCATCATTTTCCTTAGCATAACAACAAAATTGAGCACTGATGCATCATTCTTGCTCCCTCCCTGTTCACTCATCTGCCCATCTGAGAAACAAGGCACTCTATAGTCAGCTGGGAGCAGCCCAACCTCCTTCCATCTCAGCCACCTGGCAGCAGGGCACATGGTCTCCCAAGTGGAAGACAATGGTCCCAGTAACCATGAGTAGGGATGTATACCTGGAGGGGAAGGGAGAAGGTATTTTTGATCCAGATTTCAGGAAGAGCATAATTACCAGTCTTTGATGATATGTGGGGCCCCCAATACCATTTCAGGATTTAGTTTCAGGTTTTTCTGGGATTTTGGAATTATTCAGGTCCCATTATTTGCTATGGGGGGCTTGGGGGGATGCTAGAGTGGTTATTTTGGAACCAAATGACATTAAGATTGCAGGGGACCTAGGGCTGTCTGTCCACTAAAGACCCTCAAGTTTCAAGCAAAGTGGACCAAGGGCTCCAATTCTACAGGCCCCTGAACAAGATGCCCTCAGCCATCCTACTTGTGGATAAGAGGAGTGGACTGGGAGGAGAAAAAAGACTTAGAAAAGGCCTTGCCCTCACAAAGAAGGGAGGAAGGAAGGAGGGAGAAGGAGCCAGACAGACCCTCAGCTTGCAGGGCCCAGCATCTGGCTCACCTGGGCTGGGGGCCGCCTTCCCCAGGCCAGGTGAGATATGTCCTGGCCAGGAGCGATGACTCCTTCTCCTCCCTTCCAGTGCTGAAGAAACTTGTTAAAGGAGGATAGAATCTTTACAATTTCAGTCCCAGATATTCCCAAATATTTCTATAAATATGTGGGATGCAGAAAACAGTATTCCCAAGAATCTTGAATACTGCTCCAGATATCCAGATACACCAAAATACTCAGGTATATATTTAGATTGAATATATCTGGGCACATGTCCCTACCACTGGGCAGATAAATGGAAAAGGAGAGAATGACACACCTGCATGCGATCTGCTGTCATGCGAGAGACAGAGAGTTGACAATGCATTCAGAGATCAGGGAGCTTCCTCTCTAGATTACAAAACTGGTCATGCAAAAGCCTACAGACTAATTTATACCAAATAATTCATGCTAATTTGCTTAACTCACAATCTACTAAAGTTATAGAGTTCACCTTTTCTTGGGATGGCATTTGGAATTCCACGGTGCAAAATTAATTTACTACACAGAACCTGGGAAAAGTCAGCAAAAACAAAGCAAAAGGGAGCGGGGAGAGACCTCTTTCTGAAGACACACAAATATTATCTACAATTGTAAGAAGGCTATGTCAAGAATGGACTACCAATGTGCCCTAACTATATAATTAGGCTCAACATGATTTTTCACAAAGAAATATCAGTTGAGCTCCAGAACAGTTCTCACATTCTCAACCCCTTTTATAGTTTATTTTTAAATATACAGAAAATAAACACTGAAATGGAGAAGAAAAACCATCCTTTTACCACTTTTTGACCATCCCAAGTTCAATTGCAACAGGTTAGTTAGAATTGTTTAAGGAGAACTAACCAGTGGCAAGTGATCTTGATTGTGTGCTCTCAACAGTTGAGCTGTGAGCTCCAGGCTTGGGAGTGCAGCTGGCTCCAAGGTTAAGTTGATCAGAAGTTTGTTATGACTGCTTGCGCTCCGTTTGCGTGATAACTGTAATCTATCATGGGAACCGGGCTCGGCCTGGTATCCAACTGTGCCTTTGTGATGTATATGTTCCAACCTGCCCGTTTCCCCCCCCCATTAGAGTCCTCGTACCTTTTCCTGTAAGTTGCTGCGATACACCTTAGGTTTCCCAAATAAACTGCTTCTTAGATGACTCTGTCTGGACGTCTGGTGATTGGGATTCAACAGGTGAACTCAGACCTTACATGAGCCTTGGTTTGTTCCTCTCTTGGTTTAGGAAAGGTACAGAGGCTTTTACAGTGATAAAATAAGGGAACTAACAAAAGGTTTTCCACTGAAGCAACTGAATCTCCATTTCACATTGGTTCTGATGGGTCATCTTCAAGAAGATAAGATTGCTGTTTTGAGACAGCTGGAAAAGAATGAGCACAAAGATTCATAACTACTGAGAAGCTACTAATTTTAGCATGACTTGATATAAAGAAAGTCATTCCCAGGACATGCAGCTACTTGCCCAACACTTAAAGCAACTGGATGCAATTTGCCAGTTCAGTAAATGCAGTGAACCCTATAAAAACATAAATAATGGACAAGATCATACAAAATTTAGAAAGCTTTCCCTCTTCTGCAAAACTAACCTAAGAGCAATCTATCTCAAGCAAAAAACAAAAGCACTGAAAACAGCTAAAAAAAAAATCCATGCTTTTGTTGAAGGAGGAATACATTTCCTACCACAAAGTTTGGCAGCTTTGCTTAACACTAACTATCACTAAACAGAGATGTTTAATGGGAAGTGAGATGCAAGGATAGGAGTCAACTGCTAGGTAGTATTCTGATAATAAGGAGGCCATCCTTCATATATTCCAGCTGTTGCAAACTTGGGTTTTTATCTTGACATGAGCACACCATTAAAAAACTGAAAGGCATTACTTACACTTTCAGGCTCTATATATTACCTAAGAAAAAAATTAATCCCACTTAGAGATGTGGGCACAGATCTATTTAAAGCCTCCCCCCCCCCAGCCCTGCTGGGACTCCTGGCAGGGCTGGCGGGAGGCTGGCAAGACCAGACCCCCCCAGACCCCCCAGACCCTTCCAGACCCCCCCTTCCAGCCTTGCCGGGACTCCCGGCAGGGCTGGCGGGGGGCTGGCAAGACCAGATCCACCCCCAGACCCCCCAGACCCTTCCAGACCCCCCTTCCAGCCCTGCCGGGAGTCCCGGCAGGGCTAGGGGGGGGCTTTAAATAGATTTGTGCCTCCCGGCCGGGAGGCACAGATCTATTTGAAGACCCGCCGCGCGCCCCCAGGGAGCTTCCCTGGAGGCGCGCGGCGGGCCCTTTAAATAGATCTGTGCCTCCCGGCCGGGATCTATTTAAAGCCTCCCCACCCAGCCCTCGTGATGTAACATCACCTCATGGTTTAGTAATGACCCGGTGTTTACACAGGGGACTACCATTACCTATATCAGAAGAACTGAACTCTAGGATATTCTAGAATACACCAGAATATTATGAGTTGCCTACAATACTATGTGGGAGGGAAGTCAATATGGCATAGCCTGATCATGACAGATCTTGGAAGCTAAGCAGGGTCAGTCCTGGTTAATATTTGGATGGGAGACTATCAAGATATGCCAGGATTGCTATGCAGAGGAAGGCTCTGGCAAACCACCTCTGTTAGTGTCTTGTCTTGAAAACCCTATAAGGGGTTGCCATAAGTCGGCTGCGACTTGACGGCACTTTATACACACACACAATATTATATGAATATTAATAATAGGAATAATCAATATAAAGTTAACTGAAAATGGAAATACTAGATATACAATTGCCATTGAATGTTGCTTACAATCAAATAAAAAATATCAATATCCTACGAAGGGCTGCTGGATCTCCCCTATTTTAAAAACTGTCATACCACTGGAAAAGTTGACTTGAAGATTAAGGCAGCAATATTTTTATTAAGAGATGGATACCTGTTACATTGAAATTCAACTCAAAGTCAACTAAATAAGAAACATAATGGCCACAATAGAACAGAGAGTGAATTGCCCTTAATCCTGATGAGTTTCAGCATGCTTTTACTCTGTGTTGGGCGGTGGCCAATGCCTTGAGAACTGGACCCAGGACTTCCTGGTTTACTGTTCATATTATTAGCTGCAACACTATCAGTAATTTAGATCGCCCATCTTGTTGTAGATTAACAACACACCAAAGATTTCCATAGGCAAAAAATGCCAATTTTTCTAACCCTTCCCCTCATCAACTGTGAATTCCTTCTCTTGTTCGGAATGGTTTTTTTTTTTTATTTCTTATCAAATCCCAAGCTAAATATGCAGGTATTTTATGTGACAAATTAAAACTAATTTAGACATCAACGTTTTAGGCTGCATGAACTTCGTTAACTTCAACATTAAATATGAAGCACCTTGCAAGACAACAGATTGCAAATTTAAAATTAGATTCTGGTGGGAGGTTATCATCATCAGATCTATATTTTCAGCTGGAAGTTAAGCTTTCAAGACTGAAAATTGGAGGCAAGAGCCAACCAACAGCATGTCCTTTGTTTCCAAAAGCAAAAGCTGTCCACTGAAATGGATTTTCTGTCAGACTCAAATGACACATGATAGCAATAGACCCATTTATTAGAACCTGTACCTGTCCTCATCTCCCCTGCACCTCTTCCCTTAGATACCTTCCTCCCAGCCAGGCTTTCTTCTGATACTGGAGTCTGGCTGGGGAACAAGCGGCATCAAGGGAGTGGCTGCAGATGGGGTATACTGAAGGTAGGCAGAATTAACAGCACATTCCTGAAAGGAATGCCTGCGGCGGGCTTACAAGGCAAACTAGTGGCATTGCCTCCTAAGGAGGTTTCGGCTGAAACCTTCGCCCGACGCAAAAAAACGAGATTTGCCAAAAAGCTGGCGTATCTTGATGTTGTGACAAAAACAAAAAGGGGCATTCCTGAGCCAAAACGACTCGGGAGGCCGACTAATGTCAGCCCCGCCCCCCAGCCGGCATCAGAACGCCTCCCAGCTTGCCGCCACAGCCTGTGCCGGCGGCCAGAGGCTGGTGGGAGGCTGCAGCAGCGTTCAGGCCCACAGCTGCCAAGGCGGCAGCGGGGGTCCGGCGTCCGGGCCTGCACGCCGGCACTGGGGCCACTCACGCCGGCGTGCACCTTCCGGGCACCAGTGGTGTGGGCCCCTGCACCAGCGGAGGCCTTTATTGGCCTCCTAAGGCCTTTGGGTCGGGCCGCCAGCACATTTCAGGAATGCGCTCTAAGTCTTGCAGCCTTTCTGTTAGCCCCCAAACCCACTTTATGTGTGACATGGACAGAGCTGGGCTTCAGCAACTGAGTCTGCTGCATGATGATCGTGTGACAAAGTGAAAAACTGTAGCTACTTCACTGTTCTGATTTGCTTTTTCTGTAATTAAAGTTTCAAAATAAGCTATATTCTTTGACATTTCACGAAACAGTACAGCTTTTTTTCAGTTTTAAAAGTTAGAAGCCTGTAGTGAGACATTTCATTTTGTAACCCACTTTGGCCATATTAAAGTGAAAAATGAATACTTAAAATGCCCTAGAGGCAATTCTAAGGATAATGTACTGTAAAGGAGGGAATCACGACTACCATCAGTAGTTGGTAGATGTATTCTTTTGCTTTATATAATGATATATAATGATACAAGATATAGTACTTTCTCCACCTCGAACCTGCATGCCAGGCAGCTCAGTCCTGCACAAAATACATTCAACAGACATACCTTACAAGGCAGTACTGGTACCCAGCACTACTTTCTCCAAGAAGTAGGAAATTGAGATGTATAGAATTGCAAATGCTATCAAAATGAACAGTTGCCGGAACTGCAGAATCTGTCACCACTTGCCACTCAAAGCCTCCATTACTGCCTTGTGGGGGCCTGTGAATATATGCCAAAAACCTGATTGAGAAGAAGGGGAGGGGGAGGAAAAAAACAAAAGGATTAGCCAAAATGGATGCATCGTTTCAATTTCATCACTTACTTCACAGACATGACAACATCTACACTTAGTTGTATAACAATTATTCTTCTGCATTGCTAAAATGGAGGGATTTATTGGAGTGGGAAGGGAGATTAAAATGTTATAGAATGTATTCTTCAAGGGAAAATATACCAGTGGACATGTTTGCAATACAAGCAACTTACATGATATGAGATACGATAATGGTACTAACTAAAACGTTAAACAGCCTTTGTATCCTTTACTTAAATGAGAGCCAAGTGGAAGAGGAAAAAGGGAGAGAGAGGCAGACGAAAAGAAGAGACACCCCCCCCCCAAGGAAGGAAGGCCCTTGTATACCATCTTCGCGGATTCTTTTAGAGGTTCTCTGTATCCATCTCAGTAAGCAAAGAAAAAGGCAAGAAAGGATTCTTGAAATGTTTCTACACTGACAAAAGTTCAGGATGCAAACAGAACTAAAAAAGGCAGTAACTGAAGAAACTGGTTTAACTGGCTTCTGTGAAAAGAAATTACACAATATAATGCATAACTAACCAAGAATAGGCAGAACTGCCCTATGCTTCCTTGTATACAGCCCTATGCTTCCTTGTATCAGAGATTTGCCCTATGCTTGTTTGTATACCGAGATTTGTATACAGCCTGGTTCTGCACAGACTCATTAAAGACAACAGTTGAACAAATTTGATACTTGTTTCCGAACCAGGCTCTCACATATTCCAGTTTTATGAACATTGTTCATCACCTTAGAACCTATTCATACTCTCAAGTAGCTAATGATTGAATTTTTAGGTACTTGCAAAACCTATTCTTCATCTCTGCACTAAGATACTCAAGCTTTATCAAAAAATAGTATAAGACAGGGAGAGAGAAAGGAAGGGAAACAGCAACTAATCAAGCCCACCAAATATAAATGGCATGATCTGCAGCTGCACACACGTGCTGGCAAAGCTAGCTTTAGTTCTGGGCCAGGGAGCAAGCAGATAGAGGAGGGATTATGACTGTGCCCTTCTAGTGAAAGACACAGCATTTAAAAACGTACATCCTGTCTGTCTATTAACATCAACATAGTGGAGGACGTAGCAATGACCAGATAGACAAAAGTAAAATTGTTTGTGAGGTAGGTGTTAGTACCTCACCTTGTTTAGCTCTCTACTATCTGGCCACGAAGTGTGGGGGGGGGGGTGATAGGAAGGGGTCACAAGACACTGATCATATCTCCTTCAGGAGGCTTACCACAAGATTGGGCATCCAGTTCCTATTAAATTATATACTGTAAAGAAACAAAGAGGAAACAAACCACAGTATTGTGGCACTTGGGGTGCCTTCTATTAAGACAGCCTTCTGTTAAGACAGGTTCTTAGGCTCCATGAAGGGGGAATGAAGGAAACTATTTTATATTTTATTGTGGGTAAGGTATATAAGGAAAGGGATGCATCGTGGATTTTCTTTGTCACTGGGGTTTGGAAAAGCTGTTCCTAGAATAATTAAACTTCTGAGACTGGAAAAAAATACGCCGGAACAAACCTCATAAGAAATAACCAAGAGAAAGAATCCCAGTGGTGCCTTTCCACACACACACACACACTCCCAGAAAAAGAGTGGCAGAACTGTCTTGAAGAATGTTTTAAAGATCACTGAAAAATAATACATTTAAAATGAGCTTGCAATTTTCTTTGTTTTCAGTTTTGCTTTTCATGTGTAGGATTCATCAAATGCGAAAGGGTTACCAACATTTTGCTTAATTTAAGTTTTCTTCCTTCTGCTTTATCTCTCCCTTCCCCTTCCTTAAACTGCTGTTGAGTGCTGAAAAGGAGTTCGCGAGATGCCCAGAAGCTGGCAGAAATTAATAACATGAAACTCATTTATATTGAAATAGGCTCATTAACATGCCAGCTGCCAACAATTTACCAAGCTGGATTCATGATAGCAAACAAAGGTCTTACAAGCATGCTTCCCTTCCTTCCTCCACCTGCATCCTGCATTCAGCCTTTAAAAAAAACCTTTTGAATATATTTGGTAACAGGAAAGATTGCTTCATAAATGGTGCATTGAAAGAGAAATTTTAGACTGGTGGAAAACCACTTTCCATTAATATAACGCTCGTGCAACCAGGTCGTCCAAACAACATTTAGCAAATAAGAGACCTTCATTTTAAATATTTTTGTCGCATCACATTACGCGTCTGTAAGGGTCCCGTTTCCTAAGTCACTGATGAAGCCAGTTGACCTTACAGAGCAGGATCGAGCTTCTGGGATCCTAATGTTTGAAGCCAAATAGAAACTAAATTGAAAGAGGAAGAGATGTTTCCAATTTGGAAAGAGGAACCTTTGACTCTCCCAGCATGCCTCTTAAGAGAGATTCCTAGCACTCAATTTGCCTGAAAAAGAGCATACACTCAGATCCAAAACTTCTATGAGCAAAATGCCTTTGTCACTATCATAACATTCAAAACTTTTGCTTCATGGCGCTCAGTAAATAAAGGAACTCTAGGAAATGCCAAGCTTAAAGGCATTTTGTTCTACAGACTCCTGGCAGGCAACATGGTACAAATAGCTGATTCTGGTTCTCAGCAGCAAACAGCAGACAGGGGAAAACCTCTCTCATGAGAGGAGGGCACCAGACTGAACAGCTGAGTTCCTAGGAGAGGATCCCTTTCATAAGACAATTGACAATTTTGTTTAGCTGGAGGGCAGCTTGGCTCAGATGTTCTGCTCCTATTCCCCAACCCTCCCAAGAGCAAAGAGAGCACCATTCAGAGGCAAGCACAGATCCCTGGCCACACTGTGTCCTCCCCAGCGCCACCAGTTCACACCACAACAGATTTTTAGACGTTCGGATGTTAATATCAAATGAGGTATAACAAGCAAGAAAGATTTCCCTCTCACTAGGAATGCACAGAGGTGACTTTGAAGCTAAACAATGAGATCCATGGCCTCATTTTCAGAAATCAAGATTTCTTTTTTAAATTGTGAAAACCCAAATTTGAAAGAGGGGAGAAAGATTTATTCCCTCAGCCAAATGAGGAAGTACTACTCCCTGATGGTTGTGACACCATCATAAGTAATCTTTGATAGGTTCATGCAGCATCGCTTATATTCACAGATGTATTAAAAGATACATGTGTCAAATTCAGTCAATTTTACTTTTCAGGAGGCTTTCAAATATATATTATGAAATTAAAACAAATTAAAATTGGCTAGAAATAGTTAAATTTCTAATGAGATTATTTAAAATAACCATAGACAAGAAATGGTATTAAAACTGTAAAACCTTAATATCAAGCAATCCATGACACAAATCAATCACAACCAAACACCACTAAAGTACTAAAGATGGTATTAAAACATAAAAAGGTCTGATGCAGAAGCTCAAATGATTTGCAACAAACTCTTCCCTACTGGCCACACCATTTGGGAAACCTTCGTATGCTTTTAAAATAAAATTTGACCTTTTATTTTACCTTTCATATGCTAAGCACTCCCAGCTGTACCACTCCAGTACAAGTACCCACTTAGCCTTCTAATTTTCCCAAAAAGCTGGCAAACGCAAGTAATCACATCCCATCTGGGGAAGCTTTGTGGCTGCTTTGTTTTTGTTTTCCTTTTTCACCTTAATTTTTCGCTATGTGCTTTTCTGCTCTTTGTACAGACACCCGTACACGGTTAATTTTAAGCTAAGACTTCACCCTCAAAAGCACCCTTCAAATCCATCACATGGAAAGGGTCCTGGATCAAAACTTAGAAAAAAAAATCCACTTTTTGGCTGTGTGGAGTTTGAGATGCTGATGTATGGGTATGCCTCCTACAAAATTCATACAAAATACTTTGCTGGGAATTAGCATTGTTTGTGGATGAAACATATGGTAGAGGTTTACAGCTCTATGATATAACCACCTTTTATCTTTGTGAATGGATGCACAGGATAATAAGGTATGCACAGCAAAGATGCTGAGTTAATAACTTTTTAAATCCCTCACTGCAAACAATAAAAAAGGTAAAGGTCCCCTGTGCAAGCACCAGGTCATTCCTGACCCATGGGGTGATGTCACATCCCGACGTTTCCAAGGCAGACTTTGTTTGCGGGGTGGTTTGCCAGTGCCTTCCCCAGTCATCTTCCCTTTACCCCCAGCAAGCTGGGTACTCCTTTTACCGACCGCGGAAGGATGGAAGGCTGAGTCAACCTTGAGCCGGCTACCTGAAACCAACTTCTGTTGGGATCGAACTCAGGTCGTGAGCAGAGCTTTTGACTGCAGTACTGCAGCTTACCACTCTGCGCCACGGGGCTGTTATTGCAAACAATAGCTTATATTAATCTTGCAAGTTTCTGAACAGACAAATCCAAAGGATAAATGTATCACTGCTTAAGTTGCATTCCTTTTCTCCATGGTTCTTCCCAGGATTTTTAACACAGTAACCTCACAAACGTTAGCCTTAAAAAGTTGTCTGTTACGTCACTGAATGAGGTCAAACCTCACTAAAACAGCAGGAAGGAAGGAAGGAAGGAAGGAAGGAAGGAAGGAAGGAAGGAAGGAAGGAAGGAAGGAAGGAAGGAAGGAAGGAAGGAAGGAAGGAAGGAAGGAAGGAAGGAAGGAAGGAAGGAAGGAAGGAAAGAAGTTGAAGAGTATTATTTAGAAAATACAGTCGTATTTCTCAGGCATATTTATCTCATTGTGAATGTTTTGCAAAGAAAACTGCAGATAAACCTGTCAAATAAATTATTCTTCCAGCATGAACATCAAGCCCACACAAATCTATAAATAGAAGGATAATTATCCCTCTCCAAAGACCTTGTATTTCTATGTAACTGACAGGTCACATCCTCCAAACAACAATTAAAATTGGCAAAACCACAAACAAGATTTAATAAGAGCTGATCAAGAAGGCAAAATGACAGGCACCTCAGGGAAAACCCCTCTGGGTAAAGCACTTCTTCTCTCTTTAAAAATAAAAATAAAAAAATGAGTGGCCAGCCATGTGAGTGTGTCATAGCTAAAGTGACAAAAAATGTATAGCACCTTAAAGACAAATAATTATATTGTGGCATAAGCTTTTGTGAATTAGAGCCTTCTTTGTAGGATGCATGAAATATTATCATCAATAATCTAGAGATACATTAGTCAAATCAGAAGGGCAGAGGGTAATATTGGAAACATGTTATTGCAAAATACCCCCCCACTGGAGCCCTGGGGGGACCTGACAACCCTAAGCTACAAGATCAAGCAATCCAATAAATAAGGTATATTACTATGCAGAGCATATCTACAACTGCTCCTGGAAGATGATCCTTCCCTCTCTCAAGTCTAGAGTGGAGGTGGCAAGTTTTCCAATGCACTCTAGGTGGAACTGCCCTTGAAGACTATGCCAAAGCTTCAGTTATCCCAAAAGGTAGCAGGAGATTGCTAATGGACATGACTTGCAGAGAACACATCTTGCCAGAATATTGTCGAAGACTTTCACGGTCAGAATTCATCGGTTCTTGTAGGTTATCCGGGCTGTGTGACCGTGGTCTTGGTATTTTCTTTCCTGACGTTTTGCCAGCAGCTGTGGCAGGCATCTTCAGAGGAGTAACACTGCTCTTCAGAGGAGTAACTTCAGAGGAGTAACTTCAGAGAGCCACTGTCCTTCAGTGTTACTCCTCTGAAGATGCCTGCCTCAGCTGCTGGCGAAACGTCAGGAAAGAAAATACCAAGACCACAGTCACACAGCCCGGATAACCTACAAGAACCGACATCCTGCCAGTTTTAAAAGACCTCCACCGGTTTTGCTTTCGGGTACAGGTCAAGTTGCTGATTATTATCTTTAAAGTCCTAAACAGTCTGGGACCAGAATACTTAATATTTGTGTATTCTCAACCTGCCATTGGTTCAGATCTACTGCTGAAACCTATCTGTGTGTGAATCATAATTAGAGAAGACATGGGTGAAAACATTTCTTTTTTCTCCAATCATCTCTAGAGCATTTTTTAACTGCAAATCAATTTTAGTGCTGTTTTGTTAAAAATTTGTTGCTAGCGTTAATGTACTTTTAATTACTGTTTTCTCTTTCTTGTAAGCAACCTCATCAATATTTTTCAGTTAAGGACTGCATGACCAAAGCTGCTAAACAAACAAACAAATAAGGCCTATCCTTGCTTATAGAGAGCTTCTCAACGGAAAGTAACTACTCACCTGCAGCAACGGAGCACCTAGTAGTGATACAAACTCTGTCCTTTGTTCCACCTCTTTCTCCATATCAACTCAAGATACTATTACAGTACCCAATACCACCAACCATATCACCAAGGGATTGTTCACCTACATATCATCTACCATAATACACATTATGAAGTTTATGCATATTCTTTAACTTGCTTTGCTACTACATGACCAATTAAGATAGATTCACATCCAATTCCAATGGGATTGTTTACTCGTTTAACTGGATGTTAATCTCATTTGAGTGGACGCTGGCTCACAAAAGCTTACTCAAGAAAAACAAATGTGTTAGTCTTTAAGGTGCTGCAAGACTTTGTTACTATTTTTTTAAAAATACCACAGTCTAGGAAGAGAAAGGGAAATGGGAACTCCAAATAAAGACCTTTCAAAAGACTCAAAACAAGTCTATGGTGGCAAAACATTAAGCAGAAACACATGATAGTAAATTTAACTTTGACTAGTAATTCTCAAAGTGCAAAACAGGACCTTTTTACATTCCCTGTTCCACTGTAGCCTAAAGTGGTCCCTGAAATGCTGCTACTGGGGGTCAGGTAGGGTTGCCAGCTCCTGGTTGGGAAAAACCTGGAGGTGTTGGCAGTGGTGCCTGAGGAGGGTGGGGTTTGCGGAGGGGAGAACTTCAATGGGGTATAATGCCATAGAGTCCATCTTTCAAAGTGGCCATTTTCTCCAGGTGAACTGATCTCTGTCGCCAGGAGATTAGTAGTAACAGCGGGAGATCTTCAGCTACCACCTAGCAGCTGGCAACTCTAGGGTCAGGGGAGCAAGAGGGGCAAATTGGTAGAGTTGCCAGCTCCAGATTGGGAAATACCTGGTGATTTTGGGGGTGGAGCCTGAGGAGGGTGGGGTTTGGAGAGGGGAGGGACTTCAATCCCGTGGAGTCCAATTGCCAAAGTGATCATTTTCTCCAGGGGAACTGATTTCTATCAGTTATAATAGTGGGAGATCTTCAGCCACCACCTAGAGTTGGCAACCTAACAATTGCGTTACTATGGTATAAGGGGGGATAGGTTTCGACTTCTGCTAGTCGAAATCTAGCACTGAATCTGAACTCATGTATTCCAAACTAAACTAAGCTAAACTGAACTACAATAAAATAAAATAAAAGTGAACATATATGCTTAAGTACGGAGTGTTGGAATAAGGCTTTGCAGTACTGCGGGACTACCAGCATAAGGCAGAAGTAATAACAATTCCAAACACATACAAATGTTGGATTTCTACAAGCTCATCTCCTTTTTTTTTAAAGCAAATCTTTCAAGTGAAACTGATGAGTCTCCTAACCATAGGTATTTTCCAAGCAAAATGGTCATGGATCTTTGCTTATGTTCATTTGTTTGAGATTTTGCTGTCTCAAGATCTCCCTGACAACTGAACCTTTGCTGGCTAGACCAGATTTGATGACCCAAAAACGTATTTTTTACAAATGCATAACAATAAGCCCTCATATTAGTCTGCATGATTGTATCTCCATGATTTGTAGAATTTGTTTTGTTCCTGTTAAGTGCTATCACAGATACAGGCACTGAGCTGGCAAGTAGGGTTTCCAGGTCCCTCTTCGCCACCAGCGGGAGATTTTGGGGGTGGAGCCTGGGAAGTGCAGGGTTTGGGGAGGAGGGACTTCAATGCCATAGAGTCCAATTGCCAATGCGGCCATTTTCTCCAGGTGAACTGATCTCTATCGGCTGGAGATCAGTTGTAATAGCAGGAGATCTCCAGGTTGTACCTGGAGGTTGGCAACCCTATTGGCAAGGGATAATCTGTCTTTCAGAAGAGAGATGCCAGGGCCAGGCCTGGATGTGAATGCTGCAGGAAGTCTTCCTCCTCATTTCTAAATGCAAGGGAACAGGTTGCAATTCCTTCATAGTGAAGGGAATATACTCTATACATGTACATATCTGTACATTCTGTACATATCTGTACAGAGGGAAATTCTTTCTAGCTCCACATCACAGAATGCATTTCAAACTGACCTGGCAGAATGATCCCATGCTAACTGGTAGTGCTAAAAGTCAGAAGAGGCTTTGTTTCCTTTTTTTCTGTCTCAATAGCCTCCCCACCCCCACCCCATTCAAAAACTGGAGCAGGCAAGTCACAGGAAGTAGTAGTGGGGTGACATGCAATATTATTCTATCATCTTGGAATCCATTCAAATACAGTGGAAGATCATTAATGGCTAGATATTATGTCTCAGACAGCAACATTTCTATCATTAAATGTTAAAAAAGTGTTGCATCTGGACAGGCATGGTTATGTTAGGTAAAGCACAGTGTAGCATTAACTTTAATGTGAGAACAAATGTAGACAAGACTAAGACCTTAAAGTTAAAACTAGAGAACAGCCAACAACAGGACGAGAGGAAGAGTGGGATAACTGAAAAACAGGCTCAGGAATCCATATCTGGCAACCCAGGTGCCAGTAACCCTGCAGATCACAGCAGGCTCCAGGGCAAAATTAATAACTTGATTGATAGCCCTGGCACTTGCTCTTTCTCATAACACATCATTAATTTGCTTCACTGGAATTAACACACAACACAGTTTGTCATCATTTTGCTTATTTGTTAATATTAAGGTCAGGGAAAGACGAAGGGACAGAAAAACCCTGAAGGATTTTTCTTTTTCCTTGCTCTTCCTATTGGGAATTTATTATAAAATACCATGGAGGATATTCACATGCCCTTTCCTTGCCAGCATGCCATTTAGCAGCATGCCATTCTGTATTTTATGCAGCTCTTTTTAAGCTGCTCAGCAAGTTCACATTTTAGGAACCTCTCTGAGAAACAACTGGTTGTTCTTTACAAGTGTGCTCTTCACAAAAGAGTCTCCTAGCAGTCCCCTCTCTAAAAGATGCAATCTGTTAGTGTTCAGGCCCAGTTCTTTTTCTCTTGTGAGGCAGACACCTCTAGTTGGAGCCATCCACAGAGGCTATGAACAGAACTATTCAAAAGAGCTTAATCGGTGTCCTGAAGGTTATACATATGGGCTCTGGCTTATTTGTTTTAGTTATGTGGTTTTGTGTTGTATTTATTGTTGTCACCAACCTTGGGTTGGGACAAATTATTTCAGCCGATTCTGCCTTTCCATCGTAAACACCATGAACCACAGTTTTATAAAAGCTTCTCAGGGAGCACACAGACCCCATAAATAAAGGGAGGGCAGCCAAGATTCCTTCCATAAACAGGCCCATTCCTAGATGTATACCACAGTATATGCAAAGTGCTTCCCTCCACGCACTCAAGAATCCTGAAAAAGCATCATTTCTGATCACATGTACAGAGTTTACATTTGTAGAGAGTTTATATATGTAGACTCTACACAAAGATTTGACTGAATAAATGTAGGTTGTGGGTGACTTACTGCTGTGATTCTGCCCCCCCCCCCTCGATTCTCCACTGTTGTCTGAAAACAGTTAACAATGCAACATCGTGCTTTCTATTGGCCCAACTGATACTAATCAACTGCACACAAACTTTTGATTTGCAATGAAAACTTAGCACCCCAACCCTACCTAAATTTATTTGAAAAGAAGGATAACCTGATATATGACAACATTCTTAGTATTCCTTTTAGAAAATACTTTACAACTTGTTAAACAAATCAGTAGATTGAATCAACTAAAATCTTTAACTGGTAAACAGACTCAATATAATCATGTATAATAAATGTAGTAAACACTATTGCCAAGCAAGTGCACAAGGATGTCAGGGCTGAGATTTTGCTTGGCAGGTATGCAGAGCCCACAATGAAGAACCAATGCTTTAATTGTTGTTTTTTATATCTTTGCATTATTTTAGCTCTTTTTAAAAATTGTTTTAATGATGTGTGCCTGGGGAGGCTGGTTTTAATGGTTTTATAATGTGATTTCATTATTTGTTAGCTGCCTTGGGTTCTTTGTTAGCTACCTTGGTGGCCTTTGTGAGAGAAGAAAGGAGAGATATAAGTTTCGTAAATAAAAAATAACTAAAATAAAGAGCCAGGGATGAGGTCAAAGGTGGCTCAAAGGGCAAAGCCAGAACATTAGAAGCAGAATCATAAATCAGGAGCAAAGGTCACAGGGATTATACAATCATAATAAATAAGAATGTCTTCACTGGTGCTAAAAATGAACGCAAATTATGCAAGCACAAAAGGCAAAGTGTTCTTTCACATGGCACGCCCATATTTTCTCCTGCTTGCATGTTCTGCTGAGGAAAATGTACACGCTGGCGGTGACCCTCAGTCAGAACATACTAAACAGAATAATCAAACCATAAGAGTGAGCTTTCACCCAAAGTGAGATCCCCACTTACTGAGAGAAAAAGCGGAAAATACAGAATTGCTCTGTGCTATTAACTGACTTCTTGCATCCCAAATAATATCAAACGTTGCATTTCCAACAAGGCCCTGGGAAAGAGATTGTGCAACTTTAATACTGACTGACTCAGAATTCTTTATAATTCACAGATACCCTCCCAGCCGAGTTGGCTGAACACTCCTTGTTTCTTTCCTTGCAACATGACAGCCAATACGTCAACAAGGAACTCTCTTGTCAGTTCATCTTTTAACATTTCTGTTCTGAATAGAACTACTGTAATAAATGGCAAAAAGGTAATCATCAGTCCTACTCTACATCTGCCAAATTATTCAAGTGTTCAAAGTATAACTTTTCCATTTTTGTGCATTATTTTGGATGGTAACCGAGTTATTTCCAAATCTCACATTGTATCTGAGGACTAACGTTTTAAAAGAAAATGTCATTTCCGAAAACTGATATTTAGGTGATGAAGATGCATCTATGGCATTAGCTCTGGTCAATTAAAAACCTATGGCACAATTAACCTGATACTCTTTAAGATGACACTGGACATGTGCAGAGCAATCCTGAACAAAGATCTTGTTGATTTTAGTGGGTTTGGCAGGAGTAACTCTGCATAGTACAGCAGTGTTCATCTGCTGTAGGAAGTACAGCCAGTACAGCTACCTTTCTAATATTTCAGATGAAGTGTTACTTAACCCTCCACCCAAAATACAAACTGGAGTTACAAACTGAGCATTATTCATCTGTGCCTAATATATTACTTGCAAATCAGGCAGCCCAATTTAGAATAGGACCAACGTGCCAGAATTTATGTAAAGCACACAAACCAAAAGGATTACATTCCCCAAAATTACTTTTGTACCCTTTTTTCATTGACTGTCATTTAAATGAACAAAATTAGGCAGCGGCCTGCAGAGGGATACTGTTCTATTACTTTTCATAACTGGATAAAGTCTGCAATTAGATCTGAATGTTAGAACTAGGGCTGTCGATTCGGCTATTTCCGAATTGGAAATCAGCCGAATCAACAGTTCTTGTAGGTTATCCGGGCTGTGTGACCGTGATCTTGGTATTTTCTTTCCTGACGTTTCGCCAGCAGCTGTGGCAGGCATCTTCAGAGGAGTAACACTGAAGTGTTACTCCTCTGAAGTTGCCTGCCACAGCTACTGGCGAAACGTCAGGAAAGAAAATACCAAGACCACGGTCACACAGCCCGGATAACCTACAAGAACCAATGAACTCTGACCGTGAAAGCCTTCAACAATAGCCAAATCAATGTTGATTTCGGTGGTTTCCAGTTCGGAAATAGCCGAAGTCAAAAACTGCTGGGAAATGCTGACTCCAAACTTCGCAGCTTCGGCGGGATGCCGAATAAATTCGGCATTTCCGGGTTCGGCATTTCCCCGCCTTCCTGGGAAACAAAGACCTACCCGCTGGCCTCCTTGGGGCTCCCAGGAACGTGGGGGGGGGTGGCTCTTTAAACAGATCCCAGCTGCCAGGGTTGGAAGCGCGGATCGGTTAAAAGAGCCACCCACCTGCCTTCTCAGGGCTCCCAGGAACGCTGGCGGGTGGCTCTTTAAACAGATTCCCGCTGCCAGGCTTGGAAGCAGGGATCTGTTTAAAGAGCCACCCACCCTCCTTCTCGGAGCTCCCAGGCCCTTTATGCACGGGAGGTTTTGCCTTGCATTTGACACTATCTAGATGCACATTTCCCCCAGCCAAATTCTCAAAACTCTGCATGGGGGTTTATTGTTGAGTTTTGAGAATTTGGCTGGGGAAAATGTGTATCTAGAAAGTGGCAAATCCAAGGCAAAACCTCCCATTGTTTCTCGTTAGCTATTTATGCATGGGAGGTTTTTCCTTGAATTTGCCGCTCTCTAGATGCACATTTCCCACAGCCGAATTCTCAAAACTCAACTATAAGCCCCCATGCAGAGTTTTGAGAATTTGGCTGGGGAAAATGTGAATCTAGAGAGCTGCAAATCCAAGGCAAATTCTCCCGTGCCGAGAAACAATTAATTATAATGGGTGGATGGGGGGACCCCTTCCACACCCCATAACTCAGGACCCCCTGACCCAATCTGCACCAAACCTGGGGGTTCTTGCAAGGAGGGTCCCTCCAAGCTACCCTAAACGTTTGGGACCTTTACCCCCCAAAATGCCCCCCCGAGCCGCGGAAAGCAGTGAATGTATTGTAAATGGCAAAATTTGCCCGAATTTATTCGAGAATGCCGAATTTCAAGCCGAATTCCCCTATTCCTATAGGGGGAATTCCCCTATTCCTATAGGGGAAATTCGGAATTCGGCATTTACCAAATCAAAAATGGCCAAATTTTGCCGAATCCGAATTTTAACGAACTATTTTTTTTCAACAGCCCTAACTAGAACACCCTGTAGGTGTCAGTGATTACCAGTGTGCAATCCTATGAAGAATTACACCCTTCTAAACCCATTGACTTCAGTAGACTTTGAAGGGTGCAACTCTGCCTAGCATTGCACTGTACAGGACCAAAATCCATAAAGCCTGACACTGCTAAGACTCATCTGGTAACGGGATAGCTAAATGTTAAAAAAGCAGTGAATACCAATGGGGGCTGGAAATTTCTGTTCCAGAAAGTGTGTATAACTCCTTGGGGGGTATAGAGGGTTGTAAAGCATACCATACCTTCCATAAATCTGTAAAAATAGGGGAAAGTTCAGAGAGGTGCTTTCTTCCTACTTAAATACTAGTTCAAACAAGGACTCATCCAGTAATGAGAAAAATATTTCCATAAATACTTTTGCAGTGAAACTCACAGAGCTTTCATTTAAAACTGTGTAATATATCCAATGAATCCCACAGTTCCAGCAGGTAACATCTATAAACCAGCAATCAACTACAGGCATTTGAACAGTGCCCAGAATAACAAATTATAAATTCACTTACTGTTACTTTGAGGGGGGGGGCTTTTTAAGAACTCTGCTGAAATTCTGACATCCCACTTCAGAGCATTAAGATACAGGAAGATCATTACATCCTTTTATATAAATGAACTTGTTCACACAAGTATGCATCCCAAGGGATACATTTGTAAGAAGAAAGATTCTTCAGTAGAAACACTTCCAGAACAATTTAACCAGCTAGTGCCTTAAAAGTTTCCTGTGATTGTTTTTTGTCCTGTGAATACTGCCTGAAGCAAATTAACACCTACAAAGTGTTAATGTAGTCATACTATCAGTCCTGGTTAGCAGGAAAGTTAATCAGTTAAGCGAGATATCATTTGACTACTGCTCAATCACATCATTAGTCCTTTCAGAAGTTCTCCAGGGATAGAATGAATGCATTGGGGCGGGGGGAGATAAGAGCAGGGCTGGACTGGCAACTACCACTACTAACTGCACATTCCTTTGAACAAGTGTACATAATTTTTCCTCCAATAAGCATATGTGCAACCCACTCTATCCATGAATTCAAAAACTCTGCGTCTATTCCAGCTCCCCTTATATAGTAGACACGACTTCGTAATTCAAATAAATGTACAAGGGGGTGGTGCTTGCCACCACAATTCTATCCCCCCCTTGTAATTATTCTGCACCAGGAGAACATCTAAAAAGGGCAAATGTCTGGCTTTACCCATTCAAGTTAACAAAAAACCCACTTAGTTTTGTGATCTATGGCAGAGTACTTTTATTTGCCTGAAGTAAAAGGCCACCATGTACAGAAGAATAAAAAAGAGCTATATTTATTTCATGATTTCCCATCTGGCCACTCTCAAATTTCTTCAACAGCTAACAATTTAGACACTTTAAATTACACAGTTCATCAGGCCATTTTTAAGGTGCTCTTTTGGTTAATTTTTATGCATACTATACCTGAGGAGTCTCTTAAATATGTAGAAATGCCTGCCTTGCCTATGGGTGGCCCAGTTTTGATGCTTTAATTTAATTGAATGCCCTCCCATTTGAGGCTCGCCTGGCGCCTACCTTACTGTCATTAGATGTTTTGGCATGACATTTCTTTTTACTCAGGCTTTTAACTGGGGGGTATCGTTTTCAGTTGTTTTATGGTCTGCTTCTAGCCTCAGGGATGCTTTATGGATATTTGCAGGCTATTCAAAGTTAGTTTTACAATCTTATCATGTCCATTCCTGGTTGTGAAAAGATTGTTTTCTAAAAGCGATAATTTATGTTATTATGTTATGGTATTGTTTTTAGTTGTGAGCTGCATCAAGCAGATCTATGGAGAGAGGGCATATAAGTTATGTAATAAAATATATAAATAAATAAGGGCGACAACCACTTATTTATTTATTGATTGATTGATTTACATCCCGCCCTCTATCCCTGGCCAAGGCCAGGCTCAGGGCAGCTAACATCATCATTATTAAATACAATGACAAGCAGGAGGCTCCTTAAGTAATCATGGGAGGAAAGATGCATTATATTTGGAGATCTCACCCCAGATCTCCCCTTCCAGGATTCCTTAAGGTCTCTGCGACTTGATCTGGCAAATTTGTTCCTCCCCATCCCCTTCCTCTCACTGACTAACCCTGTTCCCAAGTTGCAGTCAAAACGTGTATAATCTGTGAACACTGTACACTGGATTTTTCTTTATAAATACACTGAGTAATCCCCATGCCATATTCACTGCATGTACAACTAAATGGGTGATGGAAGCCACACATTTGACCAGGTACTGGCCCCTAGTTTCATTTGTAAATTGAATGCATGTTGTCTTTTTTTTAAAATGTACGCACATTCACGCAGATGTATGAGTATTCACTGTAACATGTCAACAGGCCTACTCTCAACTGATTTTATTATTCTGTTTCTCCTAGAACACAGTTCTTATCAGGTCATTTTTGAGGTGTGCTTTTGGATAATTTACAAAATAATTCTTCTATATATCTTAGGGGTCTACCAAATAGGTAGAGATGCTTACTTTATCTGAAGGTTGTCCCATTTTGTGGCTTTCATCATCCACATGGGTCAGCCTGTTGTCTGTTAGAGATATTGACGATAGTACCCTGTACACAAAAGTGTATTATGGAACTTCAATATCTTAAAACAACAACAACAACAACAACTAGGCACAGCCTGTCATGCAACAGGCAATATGGGGCGCAGCTATCGCCCTATGGGGATTTTTAGAACACCAGACAGTAAGACACAGCAGCAACAGTGGGAAACAGAAGCCAGAACAAGGGGGTGCCTTGCCCCCAGCAGGAGCTTGGCGGCCCTAATGAAATCCCTTTTCCATTTTAAAAAAATCAGCTTCATTGCGCACCTCCATATCCCCACACTGCAGAGTTAAAGCATCGGCATTTAGAACTCTGCAAGGAGCGGCTTCCAGGAAGGACAATTTTGAGAGGAAAAACAACATAAACTGGGAAAGTATTAAGCAGCCCCTTTTCCTCTATCAAATTTCCTCATCCAAAAGCCCTTTCTCTTAAGAGAAAGGAAAAAAAACACTCATTTTAATCACACCAGAAAAACATATAAATATATAAAATATACAAGTGCCCCTGCAACTGTAACTATTGATTTCAGTCAGCCCTACTCTTAAGACTAAAGGATAGGTTAATAAATCGAGAGATGAGAGGGGCTGGTACCGGCAGAGTTGTTTGAAGATTACACATCCTGAAATGGAAGAATGACACTGAAAACTGTATGAACGAAATGCTCCCTTGGAATATTGCCAATATAGCAACATTTCATTACCACACAGATGCTTTACCAGTTTCAAAAGAAAAAAACTAAACACGAGACAGTAGGTCATGAAACTTGATATATAAACTTGGTGTGTCTTATCTATACTTGACTGTGGGAACGGATCAAGGCAGTTTACAGTCATCTTTCATACAGGCTGCAACATGCCTACACCTATTTTGATGTTTTTGAAACTAAACATTTACAGGTACTTTATCTGCATGCTCTCATGCAGAGGCCATTCTTCCAGGGTAACTTGTGGACCATAACTAACATTACGCTGCTAAATATGATTCCTAAGAATAAAGCAAAAAATAAAGCAAACAATATTTTTATACAAAACATCAGTCAATATAAAATGGTTGCATTAATAGAAAGATATTAACCTGCCGGCAAGTGCTGAAAATGGAAACATATATGCCAAATGGATTCAGGGTTTGTACATAAATCTACCCAAGTAACTTCTAATTAGGAAGTCAATTTAAAATTGATCCAGGTCCTGTTTGTTTTCATTATGCCACATAATATTGTGTTCACCGTGTGACTCCAAAGAGAAATATGTTTTTCTGATACACGTTGTTTGGGGAAAAACTCATCTTCATAGTGATCTCTGATCATGGTATTCTTATTTATTCCACAGTAGCCATATTAAAGTCAACAGGATCACAGCAGTATAAATATCTTGTGGATTATAGCCACCTATTAGCATTGAAAGACAACAATCCACATACAGAAATGAGTTTTCATATTTGGATCTGCTGATCTGGTTACAAGGACTTGGTACCTCCATGACTACACAGGTTAGTGAAAATCTATCAAGTTTGCCTATCATGCCTATTTAGGCATGCCATCCTCCAGGTGGTAGCTCGAGATCTCCCACTATTACAACTGATCTCCAGGCGACAGAGATCATTTCACCTAGAGAAAATGGCAGCTTTGAAAGGTGGACTCTATGATATTATTACCCCACTAAAGTCCCTCCTTTCCAAACCCCACTCTCCTCAGGCTTCACCTCCAAAATCTCCAGGTATTTCGCAACATGGAGCTGGCAACCCTATGCCTATTACAAGTGAAAATGTCATTCAGATAACCCAACTGGGAAGATTTACAAAAGTTGGTTCTTTATTTTATTTTTTTAGACCACAAATCACAAACACAGGCATGGGTGGGTGCCAAACAATTAAATGCCTTTGTGGACTAGTAACTTGCTTTGACTACATACACAGGGTTGCTTACAGAGAGCTAAAACTATTGGGGCAGGGGACCTGATTTGCAGAGGAGAAATTCTATGTGGAAAGCATTCTTACCAACTGATGGCTCCTGTTTTGTGTGTGTGTGTGTGTGTGTTTAAATTAAATTGTAGGAGTTCCTGTTTCATTTTACACTGTTTCCCACCTTAGGCAGACTCTGAAGAGTGTGGGGTGGAAAGCTTTCAAATTATTTAATTTGCAAGTTTCCTTCCTGCATCTTCTCCCTCCTGCTGCTTCCCCTCACTGCTTGCAGCAAACACCTACTTGTGAGCCTAAACTATAGGACAGTGGCTGGGGGATGGGTACAGAAGAAAAAGGGTAGACAGCAAAAGGATTGAGCACCCCACTCCTTCTCGCCCGTCAAATGGAATCTTCTACCAACACTTTTCAGCTGTTTGGAAGACATTCAAGTAGGTTCCCAAACACATGCCTGTCATCTATTTAAACCAGTGGTTCCCAAACTTTTCAGGCCACTGCCCCCTTGGTTCCACAAACTCAACCCCAGCGCCCCCTACCCTATCCTATAAAAAGCATTATTCAAAATAGGGGCTTGCATGATTCACTAAAGAAGATAATAACAATAAAATTTCAAAACAGTAACAATTAATTGCACATCTATTCAAAATCAAATTAAAACTTTTTAGTTGAAATTTATTCAACAAAACTGATGAACTTGATCCAGTGGTACCAGCTCTTCAAAGTCTGGAAAAAAATGCTGATAGTTTCCACCAAATTTGCCAGCATGGTGCCATAGCTAGATCTATTGTAAATTAGTGAACAACACAGTTGAAGGGCCCCGCCTCTAGCGCCCCTCTGCTACCCTCTTGCTTCTTAGTGCCCCCCAGGTAATTCCACCGCCCCCCAGGGGGTGGTACTGCCCACTTTGGGAACTACTGATTTAAATACTTAGTTGCAAGGCTGCATTTTCAGATATATTCCCATACAAAATAAATAAGAGACACTTATTATTCAGACATCAATAAATACAGTCCAAAACAAACTAACAAAATAAATCTGTTCATTACTCATAACTTGTGAGATGAATTCAAAGGGATACAAACAGTAGAATATTTGCAGAGTAATTTATGAGGAACCTTCAGGCGACACTAAATGTGCAGAGGTGTATGTTTACCAAGAACTTAAACGTATGGTTTGTCACAAAATAGGCTCATGGCCTTCTACAAAATAGCCAATTAGAAACACAATCTGCAATTATGAATAAAGGGACACTATCATACAGTCCATAGGCACCAATGATGCAGTTCTTTAATCAGATGAAATAACTAGCAATAACTGTGGAGGATTTCTCAGGGTGACTCTTAGAACCAGTGCAACAACCTGGCAGTGCATGTCTGCAAAACTGCTGTAGAACTGGAAAACACAAAGATGGCAAGAGGTTGTTTTCCAAGCAATACAGTGCAATGGGGGAAGGGGCTGTTAATTGTCTAAGGCAGGGGTGGGGAACCTTTTTTCCACCAAGGGCCATTTGGATATTTATAACATCATTCACGGGCCATACAAAATTATCAACTTAAAAATCAGCCGACCAAGCCCCAAGCAGGCAGCTGCCCCAGATGACCCCCCCCCCCCACATGGGCAAGCAGGAAGGAATCCAACCAGTGGCACACTTGCCCACCTGGTGGCACAGGATGGTCTGTTGCACTGGTGTAGCCGGGTGTAGCCATCCAGCCACATGCCAGAGTTGCTCCTGCTTCGCATGGTCAGGGCCGGATTCTACAGTCAGCTCTTGCTACCTCCGCTTGCAGGGATGAAATGAGGACACACTGGCTAAGAACTCCCCCCCCCCCAGGGCGCATTCTGGCCCTGCCTCCTTTAACCTGTCCACTGTCGGCAGATCACTTCCGCCCCCAGCCCTCTTGTAGTACAGAGGAAATACGTTTCTCCACGGCTCGGGTGGGAAGGGTGAACACAGTTTCTTGGGCGATCCTAGCAGCTCCATAGCTAACAACTCTTCTGCAAGGGGGGGGAAGGTTCCTTTTCTCGGCAAAACAAACTCATATTTGCCTTGAATAGAGGCTATTCCTGTCTGCGGGAGGGGGCAGATCACCAGTCTTAGATCCTTCTGAGCTAGAGATCTGCCAGGACCCACGAAGGGCCTGACCAAATGATTTCGCGGGCCTTAAGAGGCCTCCGGGCCTGACGTTCCCCACCCCTGGTCTAAGGGCTTATACACTGGCTAGATGTGCAACCTTACCTTCTGCCATTCTAGAAGGAAAATTCAAGAAAGTCTCTAGGGTGGAGAGACTCTGCCCCTGTTACTCAGGGGAACTGGGGACTATTGAACATTAGGGTTGCCAGGTCCCCACTCACCTTCGGCGGGAGGTTTCTGTTCAGTTGTGTGTGTGTTTGTGCGCGCCGACGTGGCACACGTGCCTGCAGTGGGCGGCCCGCTCACCCCGGGGAGGGAGAGGAGAGGCTTCCCGGCTGACGCGTGGGGCTGCAGCGGGCGGCCCAATCGCCCCGGGGAGGGAGAAGAGAGGCTTCCTGGCTGGCACACGGGCCTGCAGCGGGCGGCCCGCTCGCCCCGGGGAGGGTGAGGGGAGGTTCCCGCTGGTGCGCGGGCCTTCACCGGGCGGCCCACTCGCCCCGGGGAGGGAGAGGAGAGGCTTCCCGGCTGGCGCGCTGGCCTGCGCATGCACGATTGCCCGCCCACCCTCATTAAAATAAAGGGTTTTTATAAAATAAATATTTGTTCACATTGTACTTATGTTCCTTCTGTTGATCTGGAATTACCTACTGGTGTCAGAATACTGGCTGGGCAGATTTTGAAGAAGTTGTTTTGGTAGCAGCTGCCACCACAGCACAAGGATCCTTACTGTATAACTGAAGATAAAACCGTGTATGCAAGAAAATGTTTTTAAGCAATATGTTCATTTAAAAAGTCATCCTGTTAAGCAGAACATCTGTCTGAAATGTTGGAAGAGTTTCTATTAGAGTTACGCATGACCTCACTCCTTCAGATTCTGTGGTAGGCTCCACCTCTTGTAGCAGCCATTTTTTGGTTGCAAGCTCCATCTAACATCAGAATTCCAAAGGTGCCATCAGGCTCAAAAAGGTTGGGGACCCCGATATAGCCTGATCTCATCAGATCTTGGAAACTAAGCAGGGTCAGTACTTGGAAGGGAGACCACCAAGGAAGGCTCAGCAGAGGAAGACAATGGCAAACCACCTCTGCTTCACACTTGCCTTGAAAGTCCCTTGCTGGCATCACCATAAGTCGGCTGCGACCTGAAGGCGCTTTACACACACACACAGCCATGTTGGTCTGCAGTAGAACATCTAGATTCAAGTACAGTAGTACCTTAGAGACCAACAAGATTTTGGGGGTATGAGCTTTCAAGAGTCAAAGCTCCCTTCATCAGATTCAATCTTACAAAGGGAGCTTTGACTCTCAAATGCTTATACTCCAAAAATCGTGTTGATCTCTGAGGTGCTACTGGACGCAAATCTAGTGGAATAAGACATTTATTGCAGCGTAGGCTCATAAGCCAGACCCCACTTCATTAGATGCAAAGTTTATGCCACAATAAATTTGAGCATCTTTAAAGTGCCACAAGATTATTTGTCATTTTGGCCACTGGGCACCAGCACAGCCACCTCTCTGGAACAAGCTATGCACATGTGAGATTACACAGGTAACTTTCATGCATTCCTGGGTAATATCAGAAGTACATGATAAATTTAGTAAAGCCCATCCAAAGAAATAAGGCATCACTAACTTCCTTCAGAAATAAATATAGGCTGTGGTTGCTAATATCCTGCTAGCTGCCATTTAAGAGTAATACACTCCATCCAAAATAATAGATTGTTTCTGCTCTGTATTCTGGTGGAGCCATGACATTTATTGTATTTGTATTTTTATAATGTTGGGAGCTGCCCCAGAGCCTTGAAGCTAGGATGCAAGATATACATTTTTAAATAAAACTAATTAAATAAAGGTATGGAGCCAGCAATGCAGTCTGTCCTAAATGGCCTATGCATGTGTGCTTAATTTACTTTGTCCCACATTTTCTCTTGCCTGGCCCGGCCCTCTTAGGAAATGAGTCTGCATAGTCTGTCTAGACTGTCTTTTGCCCCCTGGGATCTGCCATTTAAATGCTAAAGACTGTGTTACCTGGAGAAGGTGTAGTTACCAGGCTCTGGTGCCCAATGTCATTGATGACTTGCCTAGATCTAATTGACCTTTAAGTACTACAGGCATGATCTGGTTACTAGAATGGGAGCTTTGGGATTTTCAAAAAGAAAGTAAGTGTGGGAACAGTGACGCTAGTTTTTACCTGATGCCTACAGGCTTAGAGACTGGGACAATACATGAGATGAGGGGCCTAGAAGCCAACTACCGAGGCTCCTTGAAGAAAGGACTCCAGGAAAAGTACATTTTAAGACCCATTTGGTAATTCCATCTGAGCTGAGCAGAGAAGAAATGAACCAGTTTAAGTAAACATTTGCTTTCCTTTTTATGTTGAGGGTTTTGCTTTTTACTCTTGACTATAAAAGTATCTGAAGAAGTGAGCTGTAGCCAGTGCCGGATTTACGTATAAGCGAAACAAGCTTTAGCTTAGGGCCCCACTCTCTTGGGGGCCCTCAAAAAATTTAAAGGAAAAAAAAACTGGATGTACATTTCCAAAATATAAGACAAAAAACAAATAAAATAAAACCTACATACAGCAACAGTGTTTTGTGTTGTGTAGGCTCCTATGATGTAAGTAATGGGCCCCGCCTGCTAGCCTGCTCCCTAAAATATCACTGATTTGCTCATTTCTATATATAGGGTGCCTACATTCTGCATGGACTAGTTGCATGGCAACATGTAACATGCAGCTGCAGACTGCAGTGCAGCAGTTGAATGTAGGTCAAGCTGTTGTACCTGTTAACTAATATTAAAGAGTGCTTGTAGACTGATGATCAGGCAGCATAGACTAAGGGTATGAGTCTTCCACACCATTATCATCAGATGGATTTTCTCATTGGCGCAACACCTATTTAGTTCAAATGCATGAAAACTCTGAAGACCATAGAACAGCTCCAGTAGCATATCTTACAAGAAGAAAACATGTCTCAACAATTGACTGTCAACTAGCAGAACAGATACATAATGAACGGCAGTACTGGAAACATGTTCTTGAACGAGTTGTGGCAGTCATAATAACTTTGGCAGAGCGTGGTTTATGTTATGAATAAAAAATCATTTTAAGTTAGAGCTTAATAATTATTTCACTATTAATATACTTCTTCTTAATTGTATTTCAGTTCAACAATTACTTTGATAAATACATATTTTGTTATGTGCAAATGGCTTTAGATACCTATTAGGTCCATAAATTATCCTGCCAGAAATTTTGTTACTCTTTAAGGTGCTACTGGACTCCTACTCTTTTCTACTGCTACTGACAGACTAACACGGCTACCCATCTTGACCATATAATGTTATGAAATAGGTTTTGTTTAAATGGTAGCAGGCTACACTCATGTTTCAAGCCTAGATTGTTTGGTTATGTTCATAAGGAGGGCTTAAATTCTCAAGACAGAAATGGGAACATCAAAATTTTATCAGAGTGATCAAGTATGCCCCAGACTTTAAAGCAGTTTTTCCCCCATGGGATGAGATTTATTTTGGGTGCCCAAAGCTTTCCTAGGATAACAGTAGTAGTGGCTAAGAAATACTCCTTGCTAGTAGACTAAATACTATACAGACTAGGCTGAGCATTTATTCCTGTAGAAGTACACCTCGGGTCTTTACGCAACAGAAAAATATAATCATAACTGGTGTCCGTGCAGTTCAACTCCTGTCTCTGAAGCAGTTTCCCTCTCAGTAGTAACCATTGGTTGTACTGATTAATGCAACTCAGGTTGCCTTGTAACCATGGTTTGCAAATCCATTCCATACTATGGTTTCAATCTGTGGTTTATAAGAGAATTTGTTTCTTGTCACATGATATTATGAGTAAGACCAGAAAGGAAAAAGTATTGAGGAAGCACTCTGAAGAGGGAGGTGGAAGAAGCACACATTCAAGAAACTGACTAATTGGTTTCTTGAGAAACTGTTTCCAGTGCAATCAGGACAAACAGAGATATAAGAGAATTCGGATAACTTGTCTTATTGGGACTCCTTAATGGTCAGGACAACTTTCCCTCCCAGGAATTAAAGTGGTATCTGTCCCATGCATCTGATGGCTATAGCAGATATTATTGTGGGATCTCCTGAACAATAATGCAGGGCTCAGATGTCAGTTTGATTAATACGTTTCCTGCAAAGTTGGAAACTGAAAGTAGTTTTGCTTTGATTATCACAAAGCATGGGGATTATTTAGTACCCGGGTGAAGATAACAAAACAAGAAATCCACCGTCTTCAGCGTAGGCTTCTTGCTCGAGATCTACTGAACTGAGCCCACAGTAATAAGGTATCCACAGAAAAACATTCCTTAGATTTCACATAAGTGCGACATGCTGATTCAGCTGCAAACCAGTGTTATATCACCATCCATTATTGCTGTTTATTCCCTGGAGGTAACCCAAACCCATTTCTATGGGAAATTTCCTCATGTGGTACACCCACGTTTAACCAGAGCTAGCGAGAACACTGTGCATCCACTTCATGCAAGATGCAAAACATAGGTTATAATCAAGCTTACCACCAGCAATAATGTGTCGTTCTTACTGGTCCAAGTCCTCTGCAAGTGCTAGGTAACTCAGAGGAGGCTCTCCATAGCATGCTGGGCATTGGAACAGCCAAGAGAAGCGCATACGTGCTCCAAAGTTCTGCCTGGCCCAAAACTCAGGGCCCCGTGAGAAATTCCCCACCCTCTTCTCAGACTCAGGAGCCCCTTTAATTTAATACGAGGGATTCATCACATCTTCTCTTGAGCTAGGGGAGGGGTGGGGAGTTCTCATGTTGTGGTAAAACAAACAGTTCTGCTTGCTTGTTTCAAAGCTCAGTAAGACATGAGAGACACTTTCCCCCTCTATTCTGGGAGGGGGCTCATTTTATAACTGATTTTATTTTCTGCCTTCACTTAGAACATAAGAACATAAGAAAGGCCCTGCTGGACCAAGGCCCATCAAGTCCAACAGTCTGCTCACACAGTGGCCAACCAGGTGCCTCTAAGAAGCCACAAACAAGACGACTGCAGCAGCACCATCCTGCCCGTGTTCCACCGCACCCAAAATAATAGGCATGCTCCTCTGATACTAGAGAGAACAGGTATGCAGCATGACCAGCATCCATTCCAACTAACAGCCATGAATACCCCTTTCCTCCATGAACATGTCCACTCCCCTCTTAAAGCCCTCCAAGCTGGCAGCCATCACCACATCCTGGGGCAGGGAGTTCCACTTGCGTTCATTTTTTTCTGTAGGTGTTGCCACTGTTAACAAAGATGTTTCTTAGGGTTGCTAGGTCCCTCCTCGCCACCGGTGGGAGATTTTTGGGGCGGAGCCTGAAGAAGGCGGAGTTTGGGGAGGGGAGGGACTTCAACGCCAAAGTGGCCATCGGCTGGAGATCAGTTGTAATAGCAGGAGATCGCCAGCTAGTACCTGGAGCTTGGCAACCCTAATGTATCTGGTTACACTGATGGCAGCTAATGGGCACAACAACAGTCATTTTGTCTGCCTCTGCATATAAGGAGATGAGTTGCGTGTGGCTTACCACAAGACTAACCCTGATAGCTCCACCCTCCAAACACACATTTGAAATCCCATGGGGAGAAGGAGCTTTGGGGGGGGGGCTGTTTTGGAGCTGAAAAATGGTAGGGAAGGGAAGAGTAATACACCCACTCCCCCCTGACACTTTTCTGCTCTAGACTGCCTTCTCTCCTGTCTGCAAAAGAGCAATTCGGTTACTGCCACAAGCGTCTGCATTTAATGTGCAGTTTGGCTCACAGAGCTCAATAGGATCTAGGGTTGCCAGGTCCCTCTTCGCCACCAGTGGGAGATTTTTGGGGGTGGAGCCTGATGAGGGCGGGGTTTGGGGAGGGGAGTGACTTCAATGCCATAGAGTCCAATTGCCAAAGTGGCCATTTTTCTCCAGGTAAACTGATTTCTATCGGCTGGAGATAAGTTGTATTAGTAGGAGATCTCTTGCTTCTAGGGTTGCCAACTGCCAGGTAGTAGCAGATCTCCTGCTAATACAACTGATCTCCAGCCGATAGACATCAGATCACCTGGAGAAAAATGGCCGCTTTGGCATTGACTCTATGGCATTGAAGTCCCTCCCCTCCCCAAACCCCGCCCTCCTCAGACTCCGGCCCAAAAATATCCCGCCAGTGCCGAAGAGGGACCTGGTAACCCTACCTGCTACTACCTGGCAGTTGGCAACCCTAATGGGATCTAATGCCAAATACTGCAGCGTTAGTATGCATATTATAGATTATTATGCTCGTATTTTTAGGATAAGAGATAAATGTGGCTTTTTGTTGTTGTTTGCCAGGTAGATTGCTGACACTATTCTTTATAAAGAACCCATACAATATATGTTAATAATAATTTTAAAATAAAAAGAATTGTACTTCAGTTGCAAATACAAAGCCTCTCAGATGTCTAGTACATGAACCTCTCAGATGTCGAGCGCATATGAACAGGCCAATTAAGAGAGTGAAGGCCCAGCCACTTAAAGCCCTATCTATTTCAAAGGGAAGGATTTGTGCAAAAGGTTCACGCTCCTTGAAGATCAATGGGACTTAACTTTGAGTGCTTAAACTTTTCAAAATTTCTTATCAAAGAAAGCATTCTCTCACAGAAAGAAAACTAGAGACAAGAGAAATGAATCGATCATAATTTCCCCACATTTGGAAGAAAAAAATTCTCCATGAGACTTTTGTAGGTATGGATTCTGTTAGAATATTTTGTGTTCTGACTTCTTAAAAGCGTTTTGAGACAGCCACAAAGAGCAACTAAACAACAGAGCACGCACCAGCTGAGCTAAAGGAAGGAGATCTTTATATTTGTTTACATTTGATTAAAATTTGAGTAGGTATAACCCACAACCAGTATTTATAGGCAGGAGACGAAAATTCTGAGTTAAGATGCAGCAAAACATGAGTGTAACTCCTTTACTTATTTTTAATAGAAGTATAAATGTTTATAGGATTTCCATCACTGTTCTTGCTGCAACCTCTGCAGCCCAGGCTTCATTAGTCCTGTGTTCAGCACACTGAATTGTGATCTCCATCATAGTCCCATGCTAGGATGCCAAAGCACTCTGTTCTATTAATAATTTACCCCCCTCATCAGGCTGTGGATTATATTCCATAAAACTCACTGACATATGCTACAGTTTCTCTCTCTTTCATACACACTCGACATATATACCCAGAGAAACATTTTAAATAGGACACAAATTATTTTACTGTTATACCATTTGCAAATTTTCAGTTAAACATTCTTATAGTTGGTTTTGGTTTTATTGGTGATTGTTTAAAAAAAGGAAGCTGAATTGTAAAAATTGAACTTTTGATCAGATGGCATATCATCTAGAGAGCTTTATCACTACTTTTCTTCCATGCTTGGGTTTCATAATAAGGAGAACCGGGTTAAGATTTAGTAATAGTTAAAACCTTAATTCGTACCTCAAGAAGAATGGTCTATTAGTCTGTTGCAGCAAACAGTCTTGGGATGCCTAAAAAACTAACAGATGAATTGTCCCTTAAGCTTTCACGAGCCAGAGCTCACTAAATCAGAATCATGAACATTCTTGCCCCAATACATCTATTAGTCTTCTGGGTGCCACAAGATTTTTTGTTTTCTTGTTGAATAAGATGTGGAGTGGCCTGACCAAAACTGAAATCCAACAGAGCATGAGGTAGATCTTCTCAGAGAAGTAAAGAACCCACACATGCTACAGGTAAATTATAGGTGCCTGGAACCACAAATCTACAATCCGTGGCAACACTGGGGCAGGAGCCTTTCTTTATACCTGCAAGGATCACAGGTGCTTGGGAAAACATCTGTGAATGATCCAAAATAGCCAACAAGGGGTGAATAAAACAGCTAGACTCTCTGTTGTCTTGTATACAGATGTTATACTGGATAACCAGCCTTATATGACAAGACTTACAAATTTTGCTTTTGTGAACAAGCAAACCAGGTCAGTATGTGTCTTTGGGCTATTCAAATGGATATTTTCCCCTGTTCAGAATCTTCAATAGGCCATGGACTATTTTTAATTTTGAATATATTTAAAAGTATTAGCATATTTAAAATCACCAATGGTCACCATTTATTTCTCTGAAACACAAATTTTCTTCAGATATTTATACCATGTTTTAGACATTTATACCCAAAGTTGCTTCCATGTTTGTTTTCCCCTCCTCTGTCTTATATTCACAACAAAAATGTTGAGAAGTAAATTAGGCTAAAAGAGTATAATGAGCCCAAGCAACCCAGCAAGCTTCTACAGCAGTGTGGGAGTTCAAATCCGGGTCTCCCAGATCCTAGTCTGACACTCTACCGTTATACCATGAAGATGATTATAATATAGCAGATAATGACATCAGAATTTTATTGCTGATGCTACAGAATGCATAAACAAAGACTCCAGTCCCAAACCCAGTGGCAGACACACAAGCCTATTCACAAACGATTACAACTCTCTAATCTCCAGATTACAGAGATCAGTTCTCCAGGAGGAAATGGCTCCTTTTGAGGGTGAGCTCTATGGAACTGCATTTCTGCTGAGCTCCCTTCCCTCCCACCACCTCCAAATCTCCAGGAGTTTGCCAAGCTAGAGTTAGCAACCCGACCAGCACACTAAGACTGGAAAGTCCTGTACAGGTCCCACCTGAATTCACAGGAGCTAACCTGGAGCATGCAGGGGGGAATTATCCTTCAGTAAGGTTGCCAACCTCCAGGTGGGGCCTGGAGATCTCCTGCTATGACAATCTCCACACAACAGAGATCCATTTCCCTGGAAGAAATGGCTGCTCTATCACATTGTACCCTGCTGGGCTCCCTCCCCTATCCAAACTCTGCCCTCTCCAGACTCCACCCTTAAAAATTCCAGATATTTTCCCAACCAGAACTGGTAACCCTATCCTTCAGGGGAAATAATCAAGGGAAAATGCAGATGGGTACTTAAGAACATGGTTACCATAGCTATTTCTGGACATCTTAAAATGCAATGATGAATTTTAAGCTTGAGATGGAATGACATACCCACCTAAGAATCTTTCAGCAGTAAAAAAAAATAAATGTTAGTCTCACATGACCATTTAAATCAACCCCAGAACACAACATTTCCAAAATTGGATTTTCAGATAATCTAATAAAATGACACAACTAACACTAAAGCAGCAGCACTCTGACTTAATTAAACCAAAAGAAATTTTGTTTGTCTGCTCCAAAGAAATTACCTAGGGTGACAAATTGCCACGCCAGCTGATGTAGTTCAGAATGCAGCTGATCTACAGTTGTAATATCAGGCAATGTATTTCTCTAACATTGGAGCATTAAACAGAGGAAATGGCTCTAGAACCACGTGGCTCTGTTTGCCTAAACTACAGCAGAAAGAAAAGGATTCTGCATTGTCTCAACTGAACTGGATTTTAATACCAATTGTTAGCTAGTGGCCAGTTTACTGAAAGAGAGATAGCTGCAGAGTCAGACAACTGTAAGTTCCTTTGATCAATGTTGCTATCACTTGGATCACTCAGGTTGTCAGGATTTACTGTGTGTGCTGAAATCCCTCAAAAACAGAAAAACTCACCTTGAATAAAATATACGAACTACCATGCCAAGCTCATTTGGAAATAATTGGGGGGTGGGGGAGAGAGACATAGGCTGCAATCTCTCAAACACTTTCCTGGGAGTAAGCCCCACTAAATAAAATGGAACTTACTTCCAAATAGACCTGTTTAGGGTCCAATTTTTGCCTTATGATAGCTCAAAGTACTCAGCAGTGTTTCACACTATATTGAAAGTCCAACTATGGCATATCGAAGTGTGTGTGTGTAATCACTTAAGAATTACCATCCCAATTTTCAATGCTCACACCAAAATCTTGATAGAGACTGGAAACTTTCACAAGATTAGATATGGACGTATGCTTTAACCTATACATTCAGTGCCAGACATAATAACGTGAATCTTTAGTAAGTAACACAGGACCTCTCTCTTTTGGGAACACCAGCTATTAAAATGCTTCACTCCCAGTAAATCAAATCCACTTTTCTTAGGAGTCCAGTATTTAAGAACTGTGGACAAATCATAGAATCAGTGTTGGAAGGGACCACCAGGGTCATCTAGTCCAACCCCCTGCACAATGCAGGAAATTAACAACTACTTCCCCCCACACCCCCAGTGACCCCAACCCTCCCCCCGCCATGCAGGATCCCACAATCAAAGCACTCCTGACAGATGGCCATCTAGCCTCTGCTTAAAGACCTCCAAAGATGGGCTTAGCAAAGTAATCTAATGCTCTGAAAATGTACCCTTCTGCAAGTTTTACCTTGTATAAAATAGGGAGAAAATGACACCTTTCTGCCTCTAGCTGCTTTGCCTTTTCCAACACAGACGAGAAAGTCATGCAGGTTATAAATGGCACTTAGCCAACCTCACAGCGGCTTGTACAAACTGTAGCACTGCACCAACACAGACACACACAGCAATTATGTACATCCAGTAGGAGAATTAAATATTTTTTAATCCAAAAAAAGAAACAGCAACTTACCATTATTCAGTGGCACAGACATGTTCTCTGGTCTGGTTTCACAAAGCACTCAGATCCAAGAACAAAAAATGAGGAAGCATGAGTCTTTCATTCCGCTGCAGGCTCAGTAAGTGGGTGTAACTTGTGAGGTTTCTTGCTAACTAGAGATGGGTCATTTGGGTGTGTTTGAAAGGTTCTCTCTCACCCATCTCCTCCCCTTTCTCCTCTCTCTAGTTTGCATTTTCACACAGAGAAGAAAGCAGCTAGTTGGGAACCTTCTCAGCCTTTTAAGTTTCCGCAATTCTAAGTACCTGAGAACACCCCATCAAGGTCTCTTGAATTAAGAATCTGAAGCAAATGCAAGCTTTGCTAGTAACTAAAGGTACAGCAGACAGCCAGAGATTAGTTAAGCACTTGAAACGGCAGCTTGGCTAGTTTGAAAGGTGTGTTCCAAATATAGTTACCAACTCCTGGTTAGGAAATTCCTGGAGATTTGGGGTTGGGCCTAGAGATGGAGAGGCTGAATTGGGGAGAGACCTCAGCAGAATATAGCACTACTAGAGAGTCTTCCCACCAAAGCATCCATTTTCTCCAGGGGAACTGATCACTGTAGTCTGGAGATTAGTTGTAATTCTAGGAGAGTACCACTGGCAACCCTAGTTCCAGAGACAACATACTGAGGTCAAGGAATCAGGAGGGAAAATCTAACAAGGAGAAAAGGTGGTCTGTTCCCTACTACCCAACTGGATTTAGAATCATTATATCTTTGCTAATCACTGCAAGTGAGATTTTGCATACTTATAATGAAAATATTGTGAGGCAACTCAATTTTCCTCAGTAAAATTGTAAAGTATTAAGCTGAAATATAAAATTGTAAAATATTAAGCTGAAATATATATTTTAATTATTCTCTCCCATACATAGTTCTAATCTAATATGCTGTACAGGGAGGTGGGGTTTATGGGAAATTTTGTGGTGCATATTAATTAGGATCTAACTTAAATATGTTCATTTTACTTTTTAAAATGTGCCATGTAATATGCTATATGATCTCAGAATTTTTTTTCCAGTCGGCGGCAGTTGATTAACTCAGATTAGGTTTTAAAAAATCAACCAAGCATACTTAACATGGTTAAATTGTGCAAGGTTTTTATATACCTCTGCACGGTACACACCAGTTTTGAAACTGCCAAATTTGATTGGTATTGCATCCATACGTCTATCTACATTTTTATTCCATCATCCCACCAAGGAGCTCAGGGCGATACATGATTCTCCCCTCCTTCCTTTTTATTCTGTCAACAACCATGTGAGGTAGATCAGATTAAGAGCAAGTAACTAGCCCAAGAGCATGCCCATATATGCAAGCTACTTTTATTTTTTATTTTAACCTCCACACCTCACATCACAAAAGTTTCTATCTTAGCCTTCTTCTGCACTACTACATGTATAGATATAATCACTATAATGATCTGAAACTTCTTTCCACCCCCACCCCCCCATGCAAGGAATACTTCCACCACAACACTAATACACAGAGGCTGACGTTAGCAGAAGGCAATGTCCTCATGGACAGATTATATATAGGAGTCTGCAAAGTAACTTTCAAAAACTGTATTTTATGGACTACTGTATTCAGTCCCCTTTGAGGATTTTTTTTTAAAAACTGTGTAATCTGACATAGGAATTTCCTGAGGATAAACAATAGCAAATGTGCACAGACATATTCCAGGAGTCTTGACCAGGAGCCTTCTATCTGCTTCCCAAAGTTCTCATTGGTCCTGGCAACACTATGGTAGGAACCTCTGTGCCCTCAAGCCTTATACTTCTGGCACCTCTAGTTATTGAAGTGACTGCCAATCTCCTGAGGAAATTCCAATTCTCCCAGGAAGTACCCTCCTAGCAACCAATGTTGTACAACTTTAATACACCAACATCCTCTGTGAAAATAGGCTACAAGCTATGAAGAATGTTATCCCTGATAACACCATAGTCCAAACTGGCCAGCAAACTTTGCCCTCATCCTCAAATAGTTCAAATTTGGGGATAACTTGTATCTTCAGGTCAAAAAGCACTAACATGGATACCTGCATGGTTCTGTGTTACGCCAGCATATTCAAGGCTGTTTTACTGCAACATTTACTCAGTTCCTGTCTCCAAAGATGAGACAATCTGATGATAACATCTGGACCCATAGGAAGGAGGCCCTTGAAAAATTACATCATACCTTCAACAGCTTCTACCTAGTCATCAACCCAAGCCTGAATCAGTTCACGCAGCATGTTTACTTTCTGGACACCACAGTGTAACTTATGCAATGGACATATAAGTCCCACATTATAAATACAATAAACTCACTCACTGCTACACATATCTACAAGCTTCCAGCTTCTGCAGCATACCACACAACATCAACTACAGCCGAGCCCTTTATCACAACAGAGCTCACAGCAAGCAAGATGTCTTGCTCCTTATGTCACAACAGAAACAGGGAAAGGAGCAGCAGCAGCACACACTTGTGCTTGCTCTTTTCTTGCTTCTACATGATCTGTAAACCAGTCCTAGATCTATATGGAAGCATTTGAATCTTCACATACACACACAACTCATTAATTTGGTTTCCTCTGCACTACACATTATGTCAAAGCATTATGATAATTTTGACCACACACATATCCCGTCTCCTATTGAGGGAGAAGCTTGATTTACAGGCTGTACTTGTTTTAACAAACCATCCCAAAGTATGGTGAAGTTTGTTGTGCAACTGTGATGCACAAGACTGATGTAGTGATCACCAGAGCAATGATACCTAGGAATAACTTGCAGTTACTTCCAAATGTCTTCCCTTACTTTGGAAATTCAGTCTGCAATTAGGGTTGCCAGCTCTGGGTCGAGAAATACCTGGACATTTTGGGGGGTGGAGCCTGAGGAGGGTGGGGTTTGGAGGGGGGAGGGACTTCAATGCCATAGAGTCCAATTGCTAAAGTGGCCATTTTCTCCAGGGGAACTGATCTCTCACCTGGAGACCAGTTGAAACAGCAGGAGATCTCCAGCCACCACCTGGAGGTTGGCAACCCTATCTGCAATGCAGGAATAGCACTATGGCAGCTCTTTAAAATCCAAGCATAAAGCACCCTCACAAACTTCCTCTGCAATAAAACCAGTTAAGTGGAATGTTAAGCTGAGAAATATTATTTTGGGATTTAACAATTATTATCTGCATTTGCCCTTATAATTAAAAGCCCTCCAAGAAGGAATGCCATTACTTCTGTATTCTACACCCTGCAAAGCCTGTTGCCATCACTAAATAATTACTTTATACTAACTACTTGGCAGAATGCAGAATTTTGTCTGTTACTTCTGTAAAATTATTCTCATTGCATGTCATTCTTTTCCACCTTTAAATTGCATTGATCATTCAGATCAAGCAGGCATGTGCTGTTAATATGACCAGTTATCATATCCACAACTTTCTGTAAACCAAGTCTGCAAGTAAATGGTTGGATCCGTTTTTTAAACTACCCACATCGTGGTGCATGCAAAATGAATGAATGAGAATTGTCTGTCATGACAAGCAATCTTGGTAAATACGACAGTGCTGACAAAACACAGAATTCAAGGATCTCTTGGACATTTCACTTTGAAGCCTTTTTTTAAAAAAAAATATTTTGCTCTGATCTCTGTTTTGCTGACCCATTTTCCTGCATCCCTTGGGCCATGCTGGTATTCAGACTCCCAAAAGAAAATTTTGTTATAACTATATAAACCACTTTTCACTGCAGTATCTCAGCCACCCTGCAAGAGTTGCCATTTAAGTTATATCTATATCTTTCCTGGCCCTCCTGGATGTGGCAGCTGAGCTGGAGTTTGATTTTGCTAAATGCAGAATGGCATCCTCAACATGTGTACCAAACTTCATTCCAATATATCAGTGTCCAGAAATGCTGCCTTGAAATACAATGCAGGAAAAGCAGGGAGCACCAATAACTAAGGAAAAGAACAATAAAAAACAAATAAATATGGAGCAGTGAAAAATACAAACGGGCAAAGAAAAAGTGCTGAGTAGTCACGTTAAATCAAAAGCCTCACTTAGATCTCCCAGTAAAATAAATCCAGTGTAAACTTTAACTACCAAAAAATGCACAGAATCAAATATGAAATATAAAATATATCAGCATTAGTCACGTTACTGAAACAGAAATGAAAATCTAAAGTCATATTCAGTGGCAGACCTACATTTTTGGGACCCTAAAGCTTGAACTGTTATGAGGGCCCCTTTGCAACCAGCAACAATAGGGCAACATCCAACAAGGTCCAAAGGGCCTTGCTGCCCTTGCAAGGACCTTGAGGCCCAAATGGCAGAGAACAGGGTGCGGGGATGGAGTCCTTGAAAATGGGCCAATGAGCCCCTTCCTACCAGCAATGAGGTCTGGGTAACCGCTGTTATCTTCTTCAATGGGGTTGTTCTATGGCAGATGTATTGGTTCATTCCCTAATAGAGAGGTAGAAGGTCATCAGAGGGGGCTCGTTAGGATAAAGAGGTAAAAATCTGATTTTTGGTGTTAAAATGCACAAGTGAGACGAGTGCAGCCTGAATTGGGGATTCAGATGTCTTTTTATGGTTCCGATTGGCTCTAACCTAAGGGCTGAGCTATAGAACTATTAAGCCATGCACCAACGAAGGATTCGAGAATCCAGCTGCCAAAATGTAGGCTATGAATAGATTCTGGTGAGCTTAGTAAGCCCGTACAGCTAGGGTTTCGGCGCTGCAAGCCCCTGAGAAAATTTTGAAATTTGACCAATTATAGGGACATTTTGAGGCCATATGAAATGGGCATTAGAGCATATTCTAAGGTCAATATTAAGAATTTCAACATATTGGCTTATGATTCTATCACTAAAATAGCCTTATTTTAATAACAAACACTTTTAAAAACTCCACTGGTTTTGTTGAAAAAACCACTCTTAAAAAAAAAAGTTGCTTCAGGGCCCCTCCAGGATTTGGGACCCTGAAGCTTAAGCTTCATTAGTTTCATAGTTGATCCACCACTGATCATATTCTGTGGTAATTTCCTAGGTCTGCAGCAGAGCTTAATAGAATCATAGAGTTGGAAGGGGGCATGCAAGCCATCTAGTCCAATCCCCTGACTCAATGCAGGATCAGCCTACGGCATCCCTGATATTTGTTCATCCAGTCACTGCTTAAAGACTACCAGTGAAGGAGAGCTTACTACCTCCCTGGGCAGCCAATTCCACTGCCGAACTACTTTTACTGTTAATTTTTTCCCCTAATGTCCAATCGGTACCTTTCTGCCTGCAATTTATACCCTTATTGCAAGACCTACAATAAGATCATAGTTGTGCAGAAGACATGTTTTAGGAACTGTAATTGACCAAAAAGTTTGTATTTCTTAATTGCATACACACATTTCTTAAATACATCGACACACTCAAAAGCTATGACAGTTTCCTTCCCGTTATCCCATCGATGTCTCATCTGCCTACACTCGACAGTCTCTTGCACTGCTATTCATCCCCTTCCCATTTGACACACACTAGCTGCATAGGCAAGGTTTCAGGAATCCAGGGTTATCTCAGTTACCACATAGGTGTCAACATAGAGGCAACAGTAGGAATAAAGGAATAGAGCACCACAAGCAAAATCATCACAAACTACATTAAGGCTATAGAATGAATAGGCCTTGTCATTGTTTAATCTAAAGGGACATGGATGGCCCCAACATTGTGAGGGGGGAGAGATGTTCAAGTGAGGGCAAGCAGAATAGGGATAGGAATAGGTAGGTAAGAGGTAGGAGTGGAAAACGTAGCAGAGAGAAATGAAACAGTGGTAGACAGTGGGAGCTGGAGGAAATGGGAGGAAGCAGCGCCAAGGGTGGGAGAAATCGAGGTAGTGTGGTAAGACACACACACACACCTGTTAGTCTTAACAGGTTTCCTTGTTTGCCTATTCAAAAACAAAGTCAGTATCCAGCTGGTAATCACATACATAGGCAAACACAGAATAATGTTATGTTTGGACTTAAAAGAGAAACATTAACCAACTGCAACCAAACAAAATCACTTACTGAACCTCCATTTTAAAGTTTTAAAATTTAAGAGGATTCAACAAGATGCACCTTTTTGTTGTCAGCAGTGTTCCATTTTTACTATGTATGTGTGTGAAAGCTGGACATTGAAGAAAGCTGATAGGAAGAAGATAGATTCCTTTGAAATGTGGTGTTGGAGGAGAGTGTTACAGATACCGTGGACGGCCAAAAAAAACAACAAATCAGTGGGTTATAGGTCAAATCAAGCCTGAACTGACCCTAGAAGCTAAAATGACTAAACTGACGCTATCGTATTTTGGCCACATCATGAGACGACAAGAGTCACTGGAAAAGACAGTCATGCTAGGAAAAGTTGAGGACAGCAGGAAAAGAGGAAGACCCAACAAGAGATGGACGGACTCAATAAAGAAAGCCACAGCCCTCAATTTGCAAGATGTGAGCAAGGCTGTCAAAGAGGACATTTTGGAGGACTTTCACTCACAAGGTCGCCATGAGTCGGAGGCGACTTGGCGGCACTTAACACACACACACACACACACACACTGTTCCATTTGCATTCTGTCACAACAATTTGCACAGCTGAATTCAACTGACCTGCTATTTCCTACAGTAATTAGTTGTACCTGAGGTTCCTATATAAAAACATCACTGATTTTATTTTGTTCCATAAAAATTTCAGAAATGCAGATAACAAAGAGAGTCATGCGATATTTGGCCTTTGGCTCATTTTAAATTAAAGGTGGAAAAGAAAAACCGCTGCAACTCTTATGCTTTTAATAGGGAGGGGAGGAAAGAAAGAAAGAAAGAAAGAAAGAAAGAAAGAAAGAAAGAAAGAAAGAAAGAAAGAAAGAAAGAAAGAAAGAAAGAAAGAAAGAAAGAAAGAAAGAAAGAAAGAGGGAGGGAGGGAGGGAGGGAGGGAGGGTTGGGACAGAAAATCATTTCTTTCATAGTTTGCATTTCAGCATTGTCTGTAGCTATCCTTCCCCTCCAGTAAGAATCAGCTGTAAGCTAAGCAGACAGGCCTACATGGGAAGTTGAACAAAGAGAGGTGATTCATACAGAAGACACATTACAGTCTGAGCATGTTCTAAAATCACGAGTGACACATTCCAGTTGGGGAAGATTCACAGACTTTGACTGACAACACCCTTGCCAACAGCCCTTCAAGGCAAAACAATGGCTTGTCAGCTCATGCCCATTGTATGTTCAGAACAGGCCTTTCCAGTCTCTATATCAAACTATTAACTTAAAACGGTAAGACAGAAGCCTCCATATGGATTTTATGATAATAGGACAGGTTAGATTAAAATGTTTTATTTTTTTGCGTCAGACTAATCCTGGTCAAGACATAGGCTTGACTAGGCTGTACCTTGTGGCATGACACCATATGCTCACATTTTTCAAAACACTCAAGTAGAGCGCTGGGACTAAAGTAGGCCTTAAACATATTGCTAAAATGACAGCCTCAGGGAAAAATTAAGTATTTAACAGCTTCCTTCTAATCTTAAATTTTGGGTGGCAATTTATTTTGCAGTGGGCCACTTTCAATGAAATGGATAAAGCAATTCCCCCATCCCAGTGATTTGCTGGTATGTTCAGCCACAGCATGTTATCTCTCCCCACCCCCTTCCTTTCTCATTCCTGCAGCACTGGGAAAGAGGAGAGAGATCACATACCATTTGCCTGTCTCCAGTTATCTAAAAAGAAAGGCTGTACATTAGTAGACAAAGGGAGACTGTGATGCTCTGGAAGCAATGTACATGGAAGAGCCATGGCCCATACATACCCCATCTCACAATTTCTCTCCTAACTCTAAAATGTCCATGATGCTTCCCCCTGCTTGCATTCTTCATGGTGCACAGGCAACACAACTCACTTTGTCCCCATTTTCAAGTCCTGCCCCACTCCTCTTTTCATACTATTCTCTATGCTTGGAAGATTTTTCACCTCGCTGCCCGTAAAGCCATCTCGATTCTGTTAGCCTCTGTTAGTCAGTCCCGTCAGATCTGCTTCGTGTGCGCAAAGTCCTTGGTTCAAAACAGCACCGTGATCCAGCTTCTCAGAATGGCTCATAAATTAGAAATCTTTGCTTCGTCCTCAGGACAGATGATTAAAAAAGAGATCACCTGCTGTGTATTCCTAATAATCATTTACCACAAGCAGAAGGAATAATGTGACAGCTTTAACTGGGCACCTTCTTCTGTAATGTACAGAATGAATTTCAACTAGTGGAGCCTGGTCTAAGAGGTGGGTGCTGTTATTCAACTGATTCCTACAGCCTGTTATTTTTTGCTCCCCTTCCCCAAAAACGTTTTAACCTGCTCTGGTGCCTCATAACCTTCCTTCAGGAAAAAACCCTTCAAAATTAATGCAAACAATTCTTACAATTTGATAAATTCTTATAAATACCACCTCCAGCAGAGCTCCTTACCGTAATTATGTCACAAGGCTAGATTGCAGGATATTCTCTTTCCCAGAGTAAACATGCTCAGGCATCCTAGGCTTTGAATCTGCTCTTTATCAACATAATCCAGTCCATGGCAAAGAAGTTACTACCTACTCCTTGACACACAGAGTGAGGGAGCGACTATGGAGTCATGGCAGATGCAAGTTTAAACAGAATGCTCAGAAGAGACACCAATGAACCCTAATAAATGTCAGAGGACTGTCACACCCTGAAACACCTGCTAATTAACTTCTGCATCATGACTGAACCCATTGCTTAAATCATAATACGTGGAGCAAAAGCAAGCCTGGGAATAATTTACAGGGCATTTGAATGCATGCCATCTTCTTCCTTGACTGAGTTGAGGAAGTGTGGAATTATTACCTTTTTTAAAAAATAATGTAAAATAAAAGACTCAAACATCAGAGCTCCCTGATAACAGAAAGAAAATCTTCCTAAATGTTATTGCTAGTGAACCATAAAAGGTCCACCTGCCTTTGAAATGAATTAAATATTTTAAGCCACTCTGCATATAATCTTCCAATCTACTACACACTCAAGGATTTAGGAAGGTACAGAATGGGCAAGTTGCGGCTTGACCTCAACTATAAGGACGGTCAGCCAGACCATACCTCTAGTGCGATCAACCAAGTCATACAGCAAGGGTGTCTTTCCCATCGTTCCCCAGCATTCAGAGGTCAGCAGGACAGACAACTTGCTCCTTTTTTTGTGTAGAGTGTGTTATTTATGCATTAAAAGCATAACCTTCAGTACCATCATTTAATATTTATAAAGCATCTATAATATGATATATTAGCATAACATATTCTTTGGAAACACAATAAAGCCTTTGGACAAGAGTAGGCTGTCCATCTGTTAACCTCCAGAAGTTTATATCTGTGATTCAAATTTCCAGTATAATTAGTAAATGATGATACATAATAATATGCTGTGCTTACAAGGAAAAGGAATACAGTCTAAAAAATAATATGCTATCTGTAATCATCATTGTCAGCATTTATCTGTGGCCACCAACAATATTACTACCTAATTAAGGTTGGCAACCCTAGAAGGAGAGAAGGACACACGAAAAGGGTAGAGGCTATGGGGGCTTTCAGGGAAGGGAAAGAAGAAAGGGAAGGGAAAGAAGGGGGAGACATGATAGAGGTCTATAAAATTATGCATGGTTTGGAGAGAGTGGACAGGGAGAGGTTTTTCTCCCTCTCCCATAATACTAGAACGCGGGGTCATCCGCTGAAGCTGGAGGGTGAGAGATTCAAAACAGATAAAAGGAAGTATTTTTTCACACAACGCATAGTTAAATTGTGGAACTCCCTGCCCCAGGATGTGGTGGTGGCTGCCAGCTTGGAGGGCATATTCATGGAGGAAAGGGGTATTCATGGCTATTAGTTAGAATGGATACTAGTCATGCTGCATACCTATTCTCTCTAGTATCAGAGGAGCATGCCTATTATATTAGGTGCTGTGGAACACTGGCAGGATGGTGCTGCTGCAGTCGTCTTGCTTGGGGGCTTCCTAGAGGCACCTGGTTGGCCACTGTGTGAACAAACTGCTGGACTTGATGGGCCTTGGTCTGATCCAGCAGGGCCTTTCTTATGTTCTTAAGAAATAATGGGGGAGGGGGAAATGAGATGCCTTCTGCAAGTCCTTCCGCATTCCCACTTGTCACTGTATAATTGTCTGTGCTTGTAAGATTTTTCATTAAATGCCAGTAACTTTTGCCTACTGCTAGTCCTGTTAACTCAGGTACAGCTTGGTACCCTCCCTTTCAGCTTTTGCAGTTTAACCAGTAATAAAGCTGCCGCAGTCCACTATTTACTACAATAAACACTTAAGGAACCAGTTAAAAACTATGAGCCAGAATCATGCCAATCAAATAACTCTTTTACCTTTTATTGGTGAACTATTCCAGGTGGCAAAAAAGAAGGAATTATAAAGCAGAGTTATGTACACTATTCTAAGAGAAATCGGAACTAGTCAATTCCCAGTTTTTACTCAAGTCATAAAAACGAGCCTTGGCTACTTACCGTGAAGGCTTCTTCTGCTCAGAGGGACGAAGGACATCTGTAGAATGGGTGTTTTCCGTTCCTCGTTCTCCGGGAGGCAGGACTCAAAACTCAACTTCCTGTCCCTTGAGGGAAACGCCCCTCCTTTCAGTTTAAAGACTTTCCGAGTAAATACATTTCAAGTTGGATAGGTAAACATAAATATTAAAGATGGAGGATAACCACCTGAATAACGACAGAAACTAAGAACGTGCAACTATCTAAGAACATGCAACTATCACAGGGTTTAGGAGGAGACCCTGTAGTGTAGAGCGTTAAGGAACTGTCTGCGAACTGCCAATCGAGTTGATAGGACGTCTGGGTGGGCCAGATGTCCTTCGTCCCTCTGAGCAGAAGAAGCCTTCACGGTAAGTAGCCAAGGCTCGTTCTCGCTCCGAGGGAGAAGGACATCTGTAGAATGGGACATACAAGAGCTGTCCCGGCCCGGGTAGGGTTTAGACGTCCTGGAGTATACTTTGTAAGATGCGCCTGCCGAAGGCGGCGTCCGCAGAGGCGTATACGTTTAACTTATAGTGGCGCACGAATGTGGAAATGGAGGACCAGGTGGCGGCCTTGCATATTTCCTCCAGTGGGGCTCCTCTATCGAAGGCGGTGGAGGTGGCCGCGCTCCTGACTGAGTGGGCTGTGACCCCTGAAGGAATGGGAAGGTTGCTTTCTCTGTAGGCCTGTGAGATGCAATGTGTGATGGTTCTGCTGATGGATGCCCTAGACATAGGTTTGCCCTTGTTAGGGGCTGTGAGATTAATGAATAGTGAATCAGAGTTTCTGATCGCTTTCGTGCGTTCTATGTATATATGGAGGGCTCTTCTAAGGTCTAGGGAGTGCCAGGCCTTTTCCGTTATGGTCTTAGGTTTAGGACAGAAGGAAGGCAAGACTAGCTCTTGCTCCCTGTGAAACTGACTGTTGTGTTTTGGGATAAAGGAAGGATCTGGTCTAAGGACTACTTTGTCCTTGTGGAAAATGCAAAGGTTTGGTCTAACTGACAGGGCCCCCAGCTCTGATACTCGGCGGGCCGAAGTGACCGCTGTTAGGAATAGGGTTTTCATGCGTAGCCACTTTAGACCTATCTGAGTGAGTGGTTCAAATGGTGGTTTAGTGAGGGCCGTGAGGACGGTATGGAGGCTCCATGAGGGGAATCTATGTTTGACTGGAGGTGAGGCAAGGCTGACCCCTCGCACAAAGGACTTAATGTGGGGATGTTTGTTTAGAGAATATCCGGAAACTTTTGGAACTATAGTTGCGATGGCTGCTAATTGTCTGCGGAGAGTGGATGGCGCCAGACCCTGAACGCGACCGTCCTGGAGAAAGGCTAGAATGCCGACTGCGTGTGGTTTCAGGGGGTTTCGGTGTTTCCGTCTACACCAGCGAGCGAAGGCTTTCCATGTGGTGTTGTAAATCCGTTGGGTAGATGGCCGTCTGGCCGCAAGAATGGTGGACACGATCTCGGGGTTGTAACCCTTGTCTAACAGTCTGCTCCGTTCAATAGCCATGCGGTTAATTGAAACCAATTCGGGTCCGGGTGGCAAATCGGGCCCTGTATCAGAAGGTCTGGTCTGTCCGGGAGCCTCCAGTGGTTGTGTCTGGACAGTTCTATCAGAGACGGGAACCATGGACGACGGGGCCAATGAGGAGTCACCATGATGACTGAGGCCTTGAGAAGCCGGACTCTCCTTAAGACTCTCGGGATGAGAGGGAGGGGGGGGAAGGCATACAGAAGACCCTGTAGCCAAGGGGAGAGGAGGGCATCGATTTGTTCCGCCCCTGGTTGTTGGTACCTGGAGAAGTATCTCGGGAGCTGGTGATTGGTCTTGGAGGCGAAAAGGTCTACTAGTGGAGTGCCGAATCGGCGAGTGATGAGGGGAAAGACTTCTGGGTTGAGGGACCACTCGGCTTCGTCTAGGTGTTGCCTGCTGAGCCAGTCCGCCTGTATGTTCGTGGTTCCCCTGATGTGTTCTGCACATAGTGATGAGAGATGAGTTTCCGCCCATAGCAACACTGCTGTGGCTTCCCGGTGGAGAGCCGATGACCTGGAGCCTCCTTGCTTGTTCAAGTAAGCTTTTGCGCTCACATTGTCTGTTCTGATCATCAGGTCCTTGCCCACCAGTTGTTTTTGGAAATGTTGCAAGGCTTTGAATATAGCTCTGGTTTCCAGTATGTTGATATGTAGCCTCTGCTCGGAGGGGTTCCACAACCCCTGCGCCGGTTGTCCAAGTAGAGTTGCACCCCATCCTAAGAGGGAGGCATCTGTGAACATCTGCAAAGGGGTGGGTCTGATGTATTGAAGACCCTTGGAAAGATTGTTTGGTTGTGTCCACCAGATGAGACTGGACCTGGCCGCCTTTGATAGGATTAGGTACCTGTCCCTTTTCTGGATGATATGCTTCTGATGGACTCTGAGGAACCGCTGGAGAGGTCTTGCTTTGAGGCGAGCCCATTGCACAGCTGGTATGCAGGAAATCATGTGGCCCTGCAATTTCGCCAGGGTCATGAGGCTTACGGTTCGGGATTTGAAGGCAGATTTGGCCATGGAGTGTATTTTGAGAATCTTGTCCTCTGGTAAGATGAGAGCATTGATTGTCGTGTCTATGTAGACCCCTAGGTGACGGAGTCTTTGAGTGGGATCTAGATGGCTCTTCTTGAAGTTTATCATGAATCCGTGAGTTTCTAGGGATTCCAGTACCCTTTGCGTGTGCAGTGAGCTTTGCTCGGTGGATGAAGCGCAAATAAGTACGTCGTCCAGATATGGATGTAGACGTATTCCTTCTTTTCGTAGCAGTGCCACCACTGTCACCAGCACCTTGGAGAAGACTCGTGGGGCTGAAGACAGACCGAAAGGGAGCGCCCGGAACTGGTAGTGATGACCTTGATACTGGAACCTTAGAAATCTTCTGTGTTGAGGGTGAATTAAGATATGAAGGTAGGCTTCTGTCAGATCTATGGAGGTGAGGAAGTCTCCCGGTCTTAGGGCCTCCGCGATGGATTTCAGGGTTTCCATCCTGAAGCGCTTTTTGAGAACGTGCCTGTTTAGGTGTTTGAGGTCTAGTATGGCACGCCATCCGCCGTCTCTCTTGGGCACGGTAAAGAAGATTGAGTAGATTCCCGAGGAGCGTTCCAATGGTGGGACCGGTTCTATGGCCTTGATAAGTTGAAGGTGTAGGATGGCCTGGGAGGTCCTGTGTTGTTTGTCCCTGTTCTTGGAGGTCGGTGAAACTCTCATCCGATCTGACGGAGGTCTGAAAAATTCGATTTGATAGCCTTGACGTATTAGCCGAAGCACCCAAGGGTCTGGCTGGGAGGCTTCCCACTGAGGGTAAAATAGAGTGAGTCTGCCCCCCACCGGAGGTGGGTTGGCGTCACTGTTTGCCTTGGCGAGCAGTCTTGTCTCCTTTTTCCCCTTGGAAGTTGGAGAATCTGTTGGATCTAGAGAATCGACCTGTTCTTCGAAAGGAGCCACGGTTGGAACTCCAATTGCCTCTTCTCTGTTCTGGTCTGAACCGCTGGAGGGTATGGTAGGGTCAAAAGGATGTGTTAGATGAGAAACCTTTGGGGTCCTTGCGTAGACTCTTGGGAAGCATCTTCTTTCTGTCTCTGGTTTCCACCAGGATGGAGTCCAGTTTATCTCCGAAAAGCCTCTTCCCTTGGTAAGGATATCCCATGAGGACTGATTTAGATCTGTGCTCTGTCTGCCAAGGTCGAAGCCAAAGCGCCCTTCTAGCTGAAGAGGCGGTAGCCATGGCTCTAGCAGCGAATGTCATCGTATCTAGAGTAGAGTCTGCCAGGAAGGACAGAGCTCTCAGAATTCTTGACACTCCCTCCTGGGCATTTTTCTCCTCTGCCGGAATAAGTTGAGCTAGTTTGCGAGTCCATATGATGGCCGCTCTGGAAACCAGGGCCGATGTTATGGAGGAGCTTATGGCTAGAGCAGACGCCTGATGAGACTTCTTACATGCTAATTCCGTCTTCCTATCAGCTGGATCTCTGATCATCACTAAACCCTCCTCAGTGACCAGATCTGAAGAGTGTAGAGCTGTAACTGGTGACTCCACTAAAGGGACCTGTAGCAGATCAGCTGTGCTATTGGCTATAGAGTATAACTTTCTAGTGGCTAGGGGGACCTGTTTGGTTGCCATCGGTTTGTCCCATTCTGCCTTTAGTAAGGACAGGAAATAGTCTGGGACAGGGACTGTCCTGTCTGGGGCTTCATGCATATGAAAAAATTCCTTGGATCCTCTCTTTTGCTGCTCTGATTGCTTATCAGGTTCTGCTGAGAGGTCCAACGCTGCAAGCGTCTTTGTTATTAACAGGGGAAATTCCTCAGTATTAAAGATTCTATTTTGTTTTGGTTGGTCAGGAATCTCCTCGCCCTCTGAAGAGAACTCGCCCTCCTCTTTGTCACTCCCTTCGTCTTCAGAAGAAAAAGGGGAGGTGGTCTGTTGCAAGACATTGTCCTGAGTAGCAACAGTGGTCCTACGTCCCTTCCCTATTAATTGACTGGAGTAAGGATCCAGTGTTTGAGCTCTGGATCTCTCCTCTGGTCTGGGTGCAGAGTGCCCAGCTATGATGGATGGAGGTGGGGAGGCTATTTGTGCTGCTCTGATGCCTTCAGTGAGGGCTTCCTTAAATAAGGTAGAGAGCTCTGCTTTTAGAAAGGAGAGGCCGCTAGTATCCAACAAGGGGGGTGGGGGGAAGGTAGGATTCATTGGTAGAATGTTGCCAGAGGCGATTTGAGGCGAGACGCCAGGTATATTTTGAGGCGAGACGCCTGGGAGGGGAGGGGGCGAGACGCCCATGAGCGCGCTGGGATTGAGCAGAGGCGAGACGCCCTGGAGCATGGCGGTGGAAGGGACTGGCAAGACGCCGACCGCCTGGGTAATCCCCCGTGCGCTGAAGGAGGGAGGAGCGGCAGACGCCGCTGAATGCTCCCCGGTTCCAAACATGGAGAGGGGAGGGGCGATAGCCGCGCCGTAATCGCTAGCAGCGATTTGAATATCGGCGGCGCGTGCTACAAAACCCGAAGCGGCGTGTGCTGCTGTTTCTCCCCCGCCCGTCTGGTCGGCTCGTATTTTTGGGGCGGCCTGCCGCCGCGTCTTTCCCTTTGTTCCCGCTTGCAGGCGCGGTGAAAGAAGGAGAGGTGCGATCGGCTTTAGGCAGGCGTTTAGCTTTGCCAGTTTTAGAGTTGCCGGTCCGCTTCCTCTTTCCCGCTCCAGGGCCCCCTTTTTGCTTACCCTTAGCCTCGAAGGTATAGCTGCAGGATGGCTGCTCCTGCGAAGTTTGAGTGGGCTGCAAAAGACCCGGGTCCAGATCCCCCGGGACTATGAAGGGATCGGGCTGCTTGTCCGCCATCTTGGAATGGCGGGAAAGCAGGTATCCTAATGTAGGTTAAATTTAGGACAGAATTAGGGATAATTAGTAGTAGATAAGTGATTATAGTAGTAGAATAGGAAGAAGAAGAAGAAGAAAGGGAAGTAATCAGATTATTTTCTATTTTCTAGTAGGTCTGCGCAGAGCTGCGACTCTAGGCTGCTCTCCCGACGAGGCAGGAAACAAAACTGAAAGGAGGGGCGTTTCCCTCAAGGGACAAGAAGTTGAGTTTTGAGTCCTGCCTCCCGGAGAACGAGGAACGGAAAACACCCATTCTACAGATGTCCTTCTCCCTCTGAGCGAGAATGTTCCATTCACTCTAAAGAAGACAAAGGAATTGTAGTCTAAATAACACAGATGGAAGGATGATTTTCTGATCTGATATGAACAGTGTTAACTAAACCAACTTTCTTTTCCTTTTGGATAATTTTCCCTATCTGAAATGTTCTGTTTGCTAACTGCAAGATTGCCAAACCAGAGAGACCTTGTTACCAGCATCTCTTTTAGGAGGTTTTTCTTTTTTACTTTCAAAGGTTTAGATGTAAAATGGCCCACTAAGCATAACTGCTTATCTTAGCGCCCCCACATTCAAAACTCAGTCTTTTTTCTTTTAATAAAGGTCGAATCCTACAGTGATTGGAGAGCAGGAACTCCATCTGTTCCCTAGGTTTAATCAAAGGCCAGCGCTTCAGGTATGCACTTACACCAGAGGCCCTGGCCCATGTTCAGAGACAGGCAGACTTCTGAGGAAGGTTCTTTAATCACAAAAGATCTACCTGTAAGGGGAAGATTATATAGAGCACATACTTTGAGATGGACAATTGAATTCTGGACTCTTTTACCCTGTTACCTATTCCTCAATGGTCTCATAGACTGAATCCACATATACGATACTGCACTATCATAACGATTCCTCTGTCCATGCAGGAAAATCAAGAAAGTGAATGACTGCAATAGCACAACAATATCCATTTGGTTGAGAATCTTTCCACAAGTGATAAAAAGGCACCCAAAAAAGTTCGTATTTGACAAGAGAGAGAAAAAATATAAGAACATAAGAAAAGCCACGCTGGGACAGACCAAGGCCCATCAAGTCCAGCAGACTGTTCACACAGTGGCCAACCAGGTGCCTCTAAGGATTCCACAAACAAGATGACTGCAGCAGCATTATCCTGCTTGTGTTTCACAGCACCTAATATAATGGGCATGCTCCTCTGATACTACAGAGAATAGGTAGGCATCATGACTAGTATTCATTTTGACTAGTAGCCATGGATAGCTCTATCCTCCATGAACATGTCCACTTTCCTCTTAAAGCCTTCCAAGTTGGCTTATACAATAAAGTGAAAGGAGAAAGAAGAATGTGGCCAATCTATTCTAAGGGCCTTACTAAAGATGATGTGAAAGTTCCATGATCAAAACTTCTCATATGGTTTAAAATGACCTTATGGTTATTTTGAGGAAGAGACACAAGTCATTGGAAGAGGGAGTGTTTAACCCTTGTCTTTCCCACAAATTAAATGGTCCCTCTGAAGCTGCCAACTTGCAAGGCTTTAAGAGGGGAGTGGACATATTAATGGAGGTTAGGGTTATCCATGGCTACTAGTCAAAATGAATACTAGTTATGATGCATTTGTATTCTCTACAGTATCAAAGGAGCATGACTATATTACGTGCTGTGGAACACAGGCAGGATGTCACTGCAGTTGTCTTGTTTGTAGACTTCCTAGAGGCACCTGGTTGGCCAGTGTGTGAACAGACTGCTGGACTTGATGGGCCTTGTTCTGATCCAGCACGGCTTTTCTTATGTTCTTATATTTTTTCTCTCTCTTATCTTCTTAACAAGTCCAGGAGGAAAAAACAGGCATGGGAGCAAACGCATAAATACTCCTCCCCTGGCAACTCCTCCCCAATCTTCAAGGCAGCCACATGGGGCCAGGAAATTTTAATCACATTGTTTGAACTTCACACTAAATTAATGTTGTTTGGACTTCACACCTTTAAGTTAATGGCAAGTTATTTAATTGTTCAACAAGTTCATAGCCCGGATGTTGGGCTGGGGAGGGCGGGGTAAAAATGTAATAAAATAAAATAAAATAAATTAAAATGGTAACATGGTGATTTAACTTTCTACAGAACAGATAATAGATATGCAGCCATCCCTAAACACACTTACTTAAGAACTAAACTCATTGAACTGAAGTGGTACTAATCTGCTGAGTAAGCATCTCTTAGAGTCACTCTATTCAGCACATTTAATTTCCACATTGGTGGTACTGGATACTGCCCAATTTTCACTGTGCTTCAAAATGCATTGTTTTCACCGGGGTGCGGGAGTATTAACATATTATCCCTTCATTAAAACACACAGACTTTCACCATGTATACCAAAAGAAAAGACTTAGCCCCAAACATTTCTGTTGTCTGAAACTGTTCCTAAAACACAAGTGATCAGGGCTGACCCTGCTTAGCTTCCGAGATCTGGTGAGATCAGGCTAGCCTGGACCATCCAGGCCAGGGCTACTGGCTACTACCAGACAAACAGAAGAGACCATAGTGGGACAGTATTCTTCGTTGTGTATTTCTGCCATGGTACACAAGGATGCATGTGCCGCATTCTTGCATGCAAGAAGAATGTTTTTGCAAGGTACGCTTGCAAGCCGTATTGGAAGCTATTACTAAGAATCAAGCAGCTGGAATTTAAAACAAACACCAACCCCCCACCTCCAGGGTGCGTTGTGTACATTCAGTTCCATGGCAACATGTAAATGGACTCATGGCAGAAGCCACAACTGACACACAGCTGCCTTTGCCTTTTAATCATTATCATACAACATTCACAGATGAAAGTCTAAAAAAAAAAATTAGAAAAGAAAATAATTTTGCATAGCACCTTTGGATGTATACATGGTTTTCACCTTTGCAATCAGGGAGGAAAATAAGCCTGGTAGGAAGGAGAACGAACAAGGTGCAAAGTAGAGCAGTTTATTAGACCTTTTAGATCCCAACGCTCTTCGCTTTGAGCTTTGTCAGGGGATCTTATGCAGAAACCTTTCTGGCTCCTACCTTGGACGATTTGTCAAAGAAGTTTCTGTGTAAGATCCCCTGGTGAAGCTTAAAGTGAAGAGCGTTGGGATCTAATAAACTGCTCTACCGTGTACCTTGTTCTTTTTTTCTCCTTTCACCTTTGCAGGCTAGTTTGTGGATGGAGAAATAAAAGATTAACATCTTAATTTTAAAAATGTGCCTGGCAAATAAATAAAAGCTAAAAATGGGGCATTCAGAGTCCAGCAGCAACACAATAACACATGATATAATGCTACTCTTGTATAAAGATGTCAACATTTTAGGCCCCCAAGCAGAGCCAATACAGTTGGCCAATGGACTGCCTAATATATGACTCCAGTACAATATTGACAAATTCCTTTCCTTTCCTTTTATCCCTTAGAAGCTCCTTGATCAATTGATCTTGAGCAGCATATATCTAGTGTTGGAGGGATATAAGGACTGAAACAAATCTTGCCACTGACAATGTAGCCTTGTGGTCCCTATCACTTAGTAAAAAAGGCATTATGTCAGTCACAGAGGCATTGGATTTGTATATTAAAAGGGGGGAAATATAGTGCGATCGAAGTTCCTCGTAAAAGCGGCATTCCAAAAGGGCACGGGCTAATGAGTCAATAGAGTTAGAAGAGCAAGGGCAGATCCTGTCTGAGTATGGTATATTCAGAATTCTGCCCTGCATTACCAAAGAAGGGTTAGCATTCAATCTAGCCAAACAAAAAGCTCTACAGAGACGAGGAGTTGTTAGATAATATGTATAGGCAGGCAGACCACGTGGAGGGGGTATTCCGAAGAACTGGGATGAACAGACACGACGAACACGAAAAGTAGTGCTGTTATAATCGAGCTCTTTAATGCGCTTTTTAATTTTGGCAAAAGCTTCAGTTTTCCCAAGATCTGATAACATATCCTGCGAGAAGCCCAATAATGCCAGTTTCTCATCTAAGTTTTTTTGCCATGAGGATTTAAAAGGGTAATGCTTCAGAGAAGCTAGGAACCCCTCAGTATGTAGCCAAGAAAGCCCCTGTGTAGGTGGCCCCTGACCTTTTTTTATTTCACTTCTTTGCAGTTTGTCAAATAGCTGCCACTACTTTGCTATATTTACTTACTTTACGTTATTACAATCATAGACCAGCATAACAGTGATAATTTGCTATATTTTAATTTCAGTTTTAAAAAACAACCCTGCAATTGTAGACTGGCCCTAATGTTGTACAGTAAAAGCCAACAGCAAACAGTAAAATCAATTATCACAATGGGACTATGAGCAACAATTAAAAGCCTCAACAAAAGCAGAGCCGCAAACTAGAATAAAAGGGACTTAAATATCCTTCAATAAAAGCACAAGAGGACTAATATGACTTTTTTATATAGTGCTCTCATGGCTTCCTACACAAAGTCAGGCCAGCATATTCAGTAAGAGGCTAAAAGACTTGATGACCCCTGTACAAAGCATTACCACACAAAAAGCTATAACCCTCAATAGGTAAAAGGTAGAAGGAAAAGAGGAAGACCCAACAAGAGATGGACTAACTCAATAAAGGAAGCCACCGCCCTCAATTTGCAAGATCTGAGCAAGGCTGTCAAAGATAGGACATTTTGGAGGACTTTCATTCATAGGGTCGCCATGAGTCGGAAGAGACTTGACAGCACTTAACACACACAGGTAAAAGGTAAAGGTAGTCCCCTGTGCAAGCTCCAGGTCATTCCTGACACATGAGGTGACGTCACATCCCGACGTTTACTAGGCGGACTATGTTTACAGGGTGGTTTGCCATTGCCTTCCCCAGTCATCTTCCCTTTACCCCCAGCAAGCTGGGTACTCATTTTACCTACCTCGGAAGGATGGAAGCATGAGTCAACCTTGAGCTGGCTACCTGAAACCAACTTCCATCAGGATCGAACTCAGGCTGTGAGCAGAGCTTGGACTGCAGTACTGCAGCTTACCACTCTACGCCACGGGGCTCCAGTAGGAATCCACAAATTAAGTAGATGGCAAACACATCCATTTCAAGCAATTGTTACAACTAGTTGAAGAGAAATTACTTAGTTCAACATGCCTTGTTTCTTTCATTACCCCACCCCCAAAAACACAAAACAGATTAAATAATATACCAGATACTGCTAGCTTTTCATTAGTAAACCAGAGCACTGAGTTCAGAACAATTAGTTATCTTGCATGTGGGCTTGCATTTGGAGACATTCAGAGGTTCCCTTCTGCTAGGCTCTTCTGGAACTCCAGCTGGCAGGCAAAAAGCTGCCACTTGATTCGCTTGCATTTTGTACTCTTTGTGCTTTCCTGGTGTATTGCTGTGGGGGCAAGAGGGTGGGGTAGGCCAGCTCAAGTAGTGCTGTTCATTCCAGGGGAGTCACTCCTAAATTGACTCTCATGCAGAGGCTCTGCCATTTTTTGTACACGCAGAGTGCAATCCCAAACAGAGTTCACCTTTCTAAGCCAACTGACTTGCACTATTACAGACGACATCATTTATAGAGCTGCACGGATGTATAAAACCTGTTTAGCAGGAAATTAGGCCAAAGCTGGTGGCTATAATTGTGGTATGTAATTGCATTCCTCTGCAAAATATTGCAGATGTATTTTGATGTAGAAAATTGGGGGGGGGGGAACCTGCATCTGTTCTATATGTCAGTTTTTCATCCACCGTAGCTTCCTTTTAAAAACACACTAACCATTCTATCCCACTGTTCCCTAACAATAAGGAAGGGAAATGGAAGTGGATCTCAACTGCTGCCCCTTCCCGATACATTTTTGACTGGGGACATCCTTGGGTTGCTCAGAGAACAGGGAAAGTCACTGTTCCTTCCCAATCACACACAGCCAAGTGCTCTATCAACAATCTTAGCAGAAAAGGGAATGAAAGTAGTACAGATTGATGGCCTTTCTAAATACAGTCTTGACTACCCATTTTATTCCAGCAGCTGGTTGAAAGGCAAGGCAAAAAGAAAGAGATTCTGCTGCAAAACAATAGGATGAAAATCTGTGAGGGGGCTCTCTTTCTTGAGGTTTTTAATAGAAGAGGTCTGGCTCCCTGGAGATGACTCAGGAGTTAAATGCCTCATGTGCTGGAGGTTTGCAAAACTAAGCCATGAACATGTAAATTAAATTGTCAACCTATGCTGATTTTATTAAAGGCAATATAAATGACTGTTATTGCTTTTATTGTGCATGCAATTTATGCACTGCAATCAGGACTCCGAAACTATAAATATATAAGCCTTTCTATCCGCATTCTACATGAGCTTAAATGTGTGATGTAGCTCTGGCAGGGGGCAATTGGTTTTATGCCTCTACCAGGAATTCTTGCTTCTTTTGTTGGCACAGTAGAGTTAATGCAGTGGGGAGAATGGCATCTAAATAAAGACCTTTTCTGCACAGAGTAACTCCTAACCCTGGGTTGTATTCCTAGAGCTACTGCTCATGAATGCACATATTCAACTCCAAAACTAATTAACTTCAGAAGCAGAATATTATGTACAAACTGCTACTAAGAGTTAGCTTTGGGGAAATAATTTCCCACTGGCTATTGGAACAAGGCCCTCTCCCCTGGTTTTCTCACTGTCGCTCTGTTCAAAAACAGACTTTACTACCCTCCTCCAAACGAGGGATCAAGGCAGCTTAATATAAAGGGTTGTTATAAGGTGTCATGGGTGTCTCTAAACTGAAGTCTCAGTTCAGCCATTCAAAAACAGCTTCCCATGAATACGAAATATTCTCTCAAAATAAGTTGGGAATAAAGGATCCTGGAATGCTTTTCGACACAATGATTCTGGATTCTACCTCCACCGCCGCCCCCCCCCCCCCCCATGACAGATAAGAAATGGAACCAAGTTGTCCTCCTGTTGGCTTCAGAATAGGCACGGGGGCTCTCAGAGTGATATAAGCATTCCTCATGAGATGATGGGGGAGTTCCACAGTTTTCCTTAACACTTTCCACTCTACATACTGTGCATGTGTTGGTAGTGGAACAGCTTAACTCAATTGCTTAAAAATAATAGCCTTTTCAAAGAATGCAAAGGAAATATTCTGATCTGCCAAAGAATTTGCTGGCACTTTGATCCTACTTGTGTGGCAGCAAGCTCCGTAGATCTCCAAGAAACTTACTTAAGTGTGAATGTGTTTTAATGTTGCAGCTCTAGATGCCAGATATGCATTAGCATATCAGGCCATTTTGTACATAATACATTAACCAGCAAGTATTGTGGGAAGTTGCAATGGCACAATCTAAGATTATTATTTGAACCATTGTTCTGAATGTACGCCTCAATTTCCCAGCGAGAGTCTGCTAGGTTCTCTGTACAAGATATCAGGAAGCATGGAAGAAATCCACCTTTGCACCAACCCTTTTTATTATTAAGTTTAATAGTAATTATTTTTTACCATCTGGATTACATAGATACAATATCAAAAGCATATTCATCAATGTTAAAAAATCTTCAAGACATCACTAGCATTTTGGAAATAGATATAGTGTGCTTTGGGGGGGTGTTAAATTATTGTGAACCACACTGGGAATCTTTAGGCTTGGCTAGATATTTTTAAATAATCAATCTGTGGTGCGCTGCACCTCCAGAACTAATCCTTGTGAGAAATTCTAAATCTGAAGCCTTTGCCTGAATGCCAATGCAAGCTAAACATTTTTGTATTCGAAGATCTACAGTTGTGCTTTTTATAGACTTTTACATTTATTTTATTTATTTTTCAAATTTGTAGCCCACCCTCCCCTGCAAGCCAGCTCAGGGTGGGTAACATCATTTAAAACATAACAATCAATTACACATAAAATCATTAATAAAATCAGCAGTAAAACCTAAAACCCCACAACAAGGATGGCAACACCAATTACCAAATTATACTGTGAGCGCTTTACAAGTGGCACCCCTTCAATCCATAATTTACCCATATTTGGAGAAGAAGGAAGGGGGGGAGGCCAGTGAAAATAGCATCTGCTGCTGTCCTCAGGTAGGCCTGGTGGGAAAGCTCTGTCTTACAGGCCCTGCGGAGCTCTTTCAGGTTCCACAAGGCCCTGATGCTACCAGGCAGAGCCTTCCACCAGGCTGGAGCCAGGGCTGAGAAAGTCCTGGCTCCTGTCGAGGACAGCCACACGCTCTTAGGGCCAGGGACCACCAGCAAGTTCTCATCCACCCATCTTAGCGACCTTCAGGGGGTACACCAGGAGAGACAGTCCTGTGTAAGGCTTTAAAGCAGGGGTGGGGAACCTTTTTTCCACCAAGGGCCATTTGGATATTTATAACATCATTCGCGGGCCATACAAAATTATCAACTTAAAAATTAGCTGACCAAGCCCCAAGCAGGCAGCTGCCCCAGATGACCCCCCCCTCGAGGGCAAGCAGGCAGGCATCCAGCTGGTGGTGTACTCGCCCACCTGGTGGCACAGGATTGTCTCTTGCACCAGCTCGGCGTAGCCGTCCATCCACACGCCGGAGTTGCTCCTGCTCAGCACGGTCGGGGCCAGATTCGACAGCTGGCTCCTGCAACCTCTGCCTGCAGGGGTGAAATGAGGACACGCTGGCTAAGAACTTGACCCCCCCCCCACGGGCATTCTAGCCCTGCCCCCTTTAACCCCTCCATTGTAACCACTTCCGCCCCCAGCCCTCTTTTAGTACAGAGGCAATACGTTTCTCCACGGCACGGGTGGGAAAGGGTTAACACAGTTTCTTGGGCGGTCCTAGCAGCTCCATAGCGAACGACTCTTCTGCAAGGGGGAAAAAAGGTTCCTTTTCTCAGCAAAACAAACTCACATCTACCTTGAATAGAGGCTATTCCTGTCCACGGGAGGGGGCAGATCACCAGTCTTAGATCCTTCTGAGCTAGAGATCTGCCAGAACCCATGAAGGGCCAGGACAAATGATTTCGCGGGCCTTAAACGGCCCCCAGGCCTGACGTTCCCCACCCCTGCTTTAAAGGTAAAAAAAACAGCACCTTGAACCTGATTCGATATTCCAGCTGGAGCCAGTGCAAGTGGTAAAGCACTGGCTGTATGTGGTCCCTGGGCGAGGCTCCCGTAAGGAGCCTTGCCGCCACATTCTGAACCAGCTGGAGCAGCTGGGTCAGTCTCAAGGGCAGCCCTACGTTGAGTTTACATACAATCACTGTTTCAGTTGTATTACACGCCTTATTCTGCAGTCCATGCTTGCCTCAGACCATCCTGGGTTAACTTGCTTCTTGATGCTTCCGTAAATAACCACTGTAGCATGGGGAAGAAAATATAGTATAGTGTTTAATAAGGACTATGGGTTGTGGCACCACCACCAAAGGCATCAGGGCCAAAACAGTGTCATAGCTGGATGCATAGCCACAATGTTTCTATCACAGATTATATTCTTGCTGTGAATTAAGGCTGCAATTCTAGGCATAATTACTAGGGAGAAATCCCATTAAAACAGTGGGACTTCTCAGAAAGCATTTGTTGGATCATGCTGTAAACGCTTTAAATGTTTATTCTATTAGAAGGGCTATAGCGGGGTCCCCAAAGTGGTGCCCACGGGGACCATGGTGGCTGGCAACACCTTTCCTGGTGCCCACCAAGTGTTTTTAGAAAGTTTGAGGAGCCGGGGTGGGATTTTGCCCAGCAAAGCTTCTGATGAGCCACTGGAGATTTAACTGGCTGCACAGATTTTTAAACATTTTGGTATGGCAGCACTTACCACCAAAGCACAAGGACCTTCACAGTGTGATTGTGGCTGGCTTCGCCTCCTGTGGCTGCTATTCTGTGGCTGCACCCACCACACTGTCAGAATTTTTTTTAAAGGTACCTGCAGGCTCGTAAAGGTTGGGGACCCCTGGGCTATACCATAGGCTGCTCTGTATAACAATTATATTGTTTTGTCACCAGCTCTCACTTCAGGGCTCTTCAGCAGAATTGTTCTGCGTGGAAGTCAGTTGACAGTTTCCATGTTTTTCTGATAGCAGATGTCACAGCTTTGTGGTGGGGGGGGGAGGCTTACCCAATTTCTTTTGATTCATCTACTATGTTGAATAATGATGCTAATGATTCGGTAAGATATCTGTCCCATTTTGCCAGATAACTGTCGGGGCTCAGGGCCTTCCCTCTTTTAATATTTACAGCCTTCTCTATTTCCAATATGAATAAATGGCTGTTCTAGAAGACTTCGCTGGTCTTGTATCAGCCTAGGAAGACTTACCTATTGTTATAAACAGGAAGCCACCTTTGAAGAGAGCATATATACCCTGTGTGGTGCTGAGTTAAGTGGAGAATATAACTGTTGTCCTTAATAACTGGGATTTTATTATATTTTTAAGGCAAAATGCTAGGTATATACATTTCTTTCCTCTGGACTCCCAATAAACTTACCTGATGCAGAAGAGAACAAATTCTGCTTGATCAGAAAGCACTTTTATTAGCCTTCAACCTTGCCCTAAATAAACCCTCAAAATTGTATGTTAGTGAGTTATTCTAGAGTTCAGAGTGTTTGTTTAGTTTCTAAAGTGACTATTTTTCAAGCATTACTCCAATGTGTGATGTAGGAAATGATGAATCACCATCGAGATGCTTTTAGCATACCCCACAGGAGTAACCAAAAGGTGCTTTCTACAGTCCTCATTTCTAACAATTGTGCAATATAAAATGTAATGATTTAGATGACAGCTACATTTGTCAAGAGGAAAATATTTTCTCTCCATTGTAGCTAGTTGGGTAGATTTTACAAGACTTTAATTGTAACAGGACTGGAGCACTATTAGAAATAGCTAAGGGGCCACTTTCACTTTTGGGGAGCTGGGTCATAAAAAGTAATGAATCTAAATCGTTGAGTTTGTGAACGGGAAATGTATACTATTTTTCAGTGGTTTGATTATATGTTCCATATATCCTAGAAACCTATATTGTTATGCTATCCACAGTACTTATCCTAGCATGTGTGGGTGGGGACTTTGCTGTTCCTATTTGGTATGAGGCAGTAGCGTGTGCAAAAAAGATCTTGGGGTCTTAGTAGACCAAACACAGAACATGAGTCAGCAGTGTGATGCGGTAGCTAAAAAGGCAAATGCGATCTTGGGCTCCATTAACAGAAGTATAGTGTCCAGATCATGAGAAGTGATGGTATCGCTTTACTCTGCTCTGGTTAGACCTCACCTAGAGTATTGTGTTCAGTTTTGGGTACCACAATTTAAGAAAGCTGTAGATAAGCTGGAGCATGTCCAGAGGAGAGCAACAAAGATGGTGAGGGGTCTGGAGATGAAGTCCTATGAGGAAAGTTTGAAGGAGCTCGATATGTTTAGCCTGAAAAGGAGAAGACTGAGAGGGGATATGATAACCATCTTCAAGTACTTGAAGGACTGTCATATAGAGGATGGTGCTGAGCTGTTTTCTGTTGCCCCAGGTCAGACCAGAACCAGTGGGTTAAAATTAAATCAGAAGAACTTCCATCTAGACATTAGGAATAATTTGCTAACAATTAGAGCAGTTCCTCAGTGGAACAGGCTTCCTAGGGAGGTGGTAAGCTCTCCTTCCCTGGAGGTTTTTTAAGCAGAGGCTAGATGGCCATCAGTCAGCAATGCTGATTCTATAAACCTGGGCAGTTCATGGAAAGGGATGTGTGGGTGTGTGGGGGAGGTAGTTGTGAGTTTCCTGCATTGTGCAGGGGGTTGGACTAGATGACCCTGGTGGTCCCTTCCAACTCTATGATTCTATAAGGTCACTTTGCAAAACACTCTGAATATGTGATTTGACCAAGAAAAAGGCCTATATGCAGTGATCCTTATAATACATATTTGTCCAAGAACACATCATGCTGGACTAGATCAAGACCCAATTAGTCCATTGTTCTTTGCAAGAATGCCAGAAACCAGAGGACAAACTAGGTGGTTCTGTGGTGAGCTACTGTGTACCTCCTTGGCAACCTATATCATTCCGAGTAGAAGCTTGTTTTCTTACGTGTCCACTTATTTATTTACTTTATTTATCCCCCATTTTCTCAACAATAGGGACCCGAAACAGTTACGTTGTTCTCCTGCCTTCCATTTTATTCTCACAATAACCCTGTGAGGTAGGCATTGGGAAAGTCCTGAAGATTTAGGGGTGGCGCCTAGGGAGGGGAGCCACCTCAGTGGGGTATAATGCCTTACAGTCCACCCTCCAAAGGAGCCATTTTCTGCAGGGGAACTGATCTCTGTAGACTAGAGATGGGTTGAAACTGTGGGAGATTGCCAGACCCTAGCTGGAGGTTGGCAACCGTTGAGGAAAGGGAGGCTGAGAGTGCATGACTGGCCCAAGATCACCCAGCAAGCTTCCATGGCAGATCACAAATGCAAACCTGGGTCTTCCAGAGCCCAGTTCGATACTCTAACCACCACACACACCGGCTATTCTTACAATAACTGATCTAACTATTTCAAAGTGTTGTGTTCGTGGCCAATGTTGCACTCCCATTTAAAAAAGTTACTAGACCTGTGCTTCATCCTAGCTCTTAGATTTTGTTTTAAACCCGAAAAAAGCAAGAATCTCTTACTAGATTGGGATGGATTTTATTTATTTTTACCCACAGTTCCTTCTGCAGGTGGAAAACAGCAACAAACTGGTATTTGAAATTTCTCCAAGAAGTGCAAATAATCTGGCAGGTGGCTGCAGAGTAGCTGCTGCTATAATAGCGAAGAGAGCTAGATTAGAATCGGCTTCCTCACTTGCATGGCAAAAATAATAATCTAAAGCTACAAATTCAGGAATGTGAAGAATGTTGCCCTTAGTGACCTGAACAAATTGCTTTTAGACCATGAGCCAATTCAGTCATACCCTCACACAATGCCTCCTGGAGAAAAGTTATCTTAAAAGGAACAAGTTTTTTACTTGTGTAAATCAACTATTATGCTGAATGCAAGAGGAAAATCTGCCTATTGGAAGAAGAAAGAAGAAGAAGAAGAACTGGTTTTTATATGCCAACTTTCTCTACAACAAGGCAGAATCAAACCGGCTTACAATCGCCTTCCTTTCCCCTCCCCACAACAGATACCCTGTGAGGAAGGTGAGGCTGAGAGAGCTCTAACAGAGCTGTAACTTGCTCAAGGTCACCCACTGGCTTCGTGTGTAGGAGTGGGGAAACAACTCCAGTTCACCAGATTAGCCTCTGCCGCTCATGTGGAGGAGTGGGGAACCAAACCCGCTTCTCCAGATCAGACTCCACCGCTCCAAACCACTGCGCTTAACCACTACACCACGCTGGCAAGCTAGTCCAAGTAGCCATTATGGTCCAAGGAAAACCTCCAGATCCATATAATACCCTTTATTCAGACTAAACTAAATGACACCAAACAATGTCTGACCCTGGTGGTCCCTTCCACGTTTATGATTCTATGATTCTATAGTGTGCAAGCTTTTGAATTGTCCAGAACTCTTCAGGGTGGATGGTAAAACAACTGCAATGGGGGGGAGGGTAACAAAGTTGACTCAGGCCACAATGTTGAGGTCATTAAGTCTGCTCCTGCAGAGGCAGATTTGATCTCAGGGGCAGAGGCAGATTTGATCTCAGGCACCCTTGACCCTGTGGAAAGAAGACTGTGAGAACCATTGATCTGAAGAAGTGAGCTGTGGCTCAGGAAAGCTTATACCCTACCAGAAAATATTTTTGTTAGTCTTTAAGGTGCTACTGGACTCTTGCCCTTTTCGCCTACTGTGAGAACCATGATACTGTAAGTATTGCAAATATGTAAATGGCTCACCAAACGTCTCTCACAAAAAAACTGGGGAAGAAAAAAGTTGTTGCTCCCTCCTTTAAAAAAAATCCAATTTGGTGAAGACTTCTGAAAAACACCAAAGCTTGCACAGTTTTGTGTCATTTTGGTTGGTCTTAATACATGGATTTTGGGGGATTTCTTTGGACCAACGTGGCAGCTGCATGTTATTGGTGAGGAAATAAATTATGAAACAGTGGCCACAGATAATGAAGCTTTGCACCTGGTTTCCAGCACCAAGATTACTCTTCAATTGCAGTTCCTTACTTATCAAGGCATTAATATTAATAAAAATAAATGAACAGCATTATCCTGTAATTTACAAAGCTTTTAAAAAAATACAATATAGCTTAAAAATACAATATAGCCTAGGAGATTGCCAAAAAAAAAAAAAAAACCACACCATAAATTCACAGAACAGTATGAAGGGACTTAATGTTTTGGTTAGGATTCGTCCAACATCATATAGCAACAGTAGGATTCCCTAAATTTTAAATTCCTTGTCATTGTAAAAGCCTCCAGAGAGAGATTCCAAAACTCAATTGCTCAACTTGGGAGGCTGTTAGGAAGCGCTTACAGATAGCCCAACCTACACAGGCTTTGCAACAGCCTCAAACGCCTTGCTTCACAACCGTTTCTCAGGGAGTCTGGTTCTACCTACACATTTTCCCTCTTGTTATGGTACTCTTTCACAGATTTGAAGACATCTGCCATGTCCTCCACTCTGGTTTTCTTTTAACATGAACAGTACCTCCAGATGTTTCTCTCTTCTCTCATATTGCAAGGTATAATTAGATTTGTTGCACTCCCCTGAATATCTTGCAGCCTGCTAGAAGCCACCTAAAAATGTATGAAATAGAATTCACCAAAGTCTTCCTTGGGTCTCACCACAAAGCATTACCACATTCCAGTTCCTAGTAATACGAAGCTTGGTGTATAGCTGCAGAGGGCACACAGTACACTGAGATTACCACATACAAGATAATGGATTGACTGCTGTAGATATAGATCTAAATAATTTAATTCGTATTCATGCCTTCATGATTAAAGGTACTTTTATGCTTTGAATTACATATTCCCAGTCCTGTAGTAAAGCAAATAGCAAATCTGTATAAAAGCTACAGATTTTTCCCCTTTTTGCTCTAAAAAAGGCTAAGTATCAGCAATAAAAATTTCCACAAACAGGCCAGCTGGAAGTTATTTAGTGACCAACACGGATAACAACTTGAAGAGGAACTAATCTGAGGGTTATCATCAGAATGTACTATTCATATTTCGCATTTTATATAAAAACACAGGAGAACCCTTGGCCGATCTCACCTCGGTGTCTTACTTTCATACAACACTGTACATATATTCACTTTGAATAAAAAAAGTAAAATCAGCTCATTTGCTGAGGCATACTGGAGGATTTATACAGTGCAAAGGAAATGTTTGAGAGGCGAGTCCATATGTGAAACTAAATGCAAAGTCTGGTGTGTTACCTGATGCACATGTGTAGGGTTGCCAGGTCCCTCTTTGCCACCAGCAGGAGGATTTTGGTGTGGAGCCTGAGGAGGGCAGGGTTTGGGGAGGGGAAGGACTTCAGTGCCATAGAGTCCAATTGCCAAAGCGGCCATTTTCTCAAGGTGAACTGATCTCTATTGGCTGCAATAGCAGGAGATCTCCAGCTAGTACATGGAGGTTGGCAACCCTACATGCGTGGGCTAGCCCATTTATGTCAATGGAGCTCCAGATAGCGCTACCATCCTGTGGAAGTGCATGTGAACGGGTTCAGACTCTGCAGACTCTACTTCTGTTCTTCATAACAAATTCAGATCAAGTTTAAAGTAATAAAAGGATCGTTATTGTCAACAGACTGTCACATCTAATCAGAGACCGAAAACATGATTCTGAAAAGGTCTTATGAGTAATTCCTAATATGTGTATGATGAATAATAGTTCATCATAGTTTTGTCATCAGCATTCTGGATTAACATGGGCCAGAATCCAAAGAATTGCGGATAGGTTTGGTGAACTCTATGGGGCTTTAGACAAATTCTTCTGAAATATCAATCTACCCCCATTAAACCTGTCACCCAAGAATATGAGGATAATTTCAGAAATAGTTTGTGACGTGGAATGTGGAAGATTGTACTGTATAACAGGGGTAAACATCAAATTCTGTTGGGCTAGTACAAGGTCCTTGCTTGATCCTGTTTCTTACTGTTTTACAAATGTAATACATAAATAATACATAAACAAGCAGGTTCTGGCTATGGTTTGCAACGGTTAGATTTGGCTTTCTTATTTAAAACTACTGTCTTCTGTTGTATATTACAAGTAGATCAAAGAGCATAAGGAGAAATCTCTTCATTTCACATTACCTGGTCACAGTTAACTCTTCAAAGATATATTTTATTCCACCATGTTTACTTTTTTTTTTTAGCAAAAGTATATCCACATTCAAACACAATTAGTTTGCCAAAATAGTAAACATTTCAAACAAAGAGATTTTGTATTTCTACTTTGCTTCCTTTAAACACAGTAAAGGAAAGGTACAACACCTTTAAATAAATAACCATTGATGGCAGACGTTCTCCAAGGAAGAAAAAGCATGGCTAATGTGAGAAACTCCACTGACAGTCGTCCCGTCCCCCACCCCCTTTGGCTTTGCCATCAAAATAAATAACCATTTTTTACCCCGATGCAGGATTAGTGATTATGCAGCCTGCTAAATAAATACGCTTCCATTAAACTCTGCTTGTAGACTTGTAAATCAAACAAATATTCCAAAGGACAGAGTAAGTTTCCAATGTTCTCATACAAAGAAAACTAAACCCCTATGCTACCTTTGGAACATTCCATAATTTTGGAAACAGGGAATGCTTAATGCTTTAAATGTTTTTTTCTTGTCTTTCTTTTACAGGCATCTTATAAGTGTTGCATAATTAAGGCTCCTGACAAAAACACAAAATCCAAGTCAAATTTCCATGTGGGTGAAAAAAACTGACATGAAAGGGTAACATTCCTTTTGACCTCACATAAAGGAACAACAACAGTGGTAGTACATGCTGTTTCAAAAACCATTCACCTCTATCACCTGTGTGTTAAACCAAGGCCAAATTGTTAATACATATTTTTTTAATTGCTAATGGTAACATATTTTTCTACAGAAAACCTACATAAATATACTGTGTTCCATTTGGAATACATTCTGGACTACAGAAAGCAAACATCCCAGAAGTCAGTGTAAATTATTTGTCTTTAGAACTACATCAATTTAACCAACTTTTGAACTACAACCTGTTATCTATTAATTTAAATACCTGGCTATGTTTCCCTGTCTTTCCACAGTAAACATGATCAACCATTTCTCACTAATGTAAACAAGAAATGCTTCAAGTCTTTAGGCAATTCCTAACATAGTATTTTTTTATATTTATTCAATAGCACGGAAAAAACAGGTCTTCCATTATCAAAAAAATAACAGTACTTCAGTAAAACTGTACACAAAATGATCTTCATGCTGACTGATTGGATTTAGAATACTGGGGATGGGAAAGCATCATCAAGAAGCAATTTAATTCACTGCATTTATAAAAGCAAGACAATCTTAGGAACTCTACAGTTGTCACCGGGCCACAAAAACAAACAAGAAATGTACAGAGGTGAGATCGGAATATTCTGCCACCATCTGTTGTCTCTTCAGCACTGCCAGATTCTTCTTCTAGAGACTGAAAGCAGATTGGTTCCTCACCAGGGAATAAGCTATACCAGGAAAGCCCAGCCTCACATTGGCTCGGCCAGGACCTTTTATGAGAACTAAACATATTACGAGTAAAGGTAAAACGAACAGATTTGGGGAGCAAGAAATCTTCCACTTTGCATTTCCCGGGTAGAGCCTATGCTGAGAAGAGGATGAGTTACATGAGAAGGAACAGGCTTGACAGTTGCAGGCATGTGGGCGTAGTTTAATCTTGATCTCTGTGGTGTTCCCCTTTACTTTCTCCTATGTAAGTGGACAGCTGCCATTCAGTCCTAGAAAAGTGAAGCACTGTGCTTTGGAACGTTGTTGCAGAGTGGAAACCTGCTCTCTGCTGCAGGGCCGGCGCTACCATTAGGCAAACTAGGCGGTCGTCTAGGAGGGCGCAGACCTCAGAGGGGCGCAGAACTGGCCAGAGGGGCACCATTTTTAAACAAATTAGTTTCCTGAAAAAAATGCCACTGATAATTTATATATATATTTTTATTTTACGATAAGTACCACAACAGTACTATGGAACAGAATTAATTATAACCTCTTATAAAATGTTTGGTGCTTTTATTTTTTCTACAAGACATCTGTTTTTTTCAAAATTGGTTAGCAATGGCGGGGGCGGGGAGGGTGCAACTAGTTAGCCTTGCCTAGGGCGCAAAACTGACTGGCACCGGTCCTGCTCCACTGTTGACAATGGGTGGCTGAGTCATTACTGACAGTGACCCTGGAGGTAGGGAGTTTAATGACAGGCTGAACTGCTTCCCAGAGGGCCTTGCAATACACAAGCCCTCCACACATAAACACACACCTAGGGTTGCTAGCTCTGAGATGGGAAATACCTGGAGATTTTGGGGATGGACCCTGAGGTCAGGGTTTGGGGGGGGGGGACTTCAATGGGGTATAATGCCATAGAGTCCATCTTCCAAAGCAGCCATTATTTCCAGTTATCTGTTGCCTGGAGATCAGTTCTAATCCCAGAAGATCTCCAGCTATCACCTGGAAGTTGGCAACCCTACAAACACCACCTGTCTTCATGAATTTTGCTAGTGCTAAAACAAAAGAGAAAACGTGCTTTAGTAAACACATTAGTGGTTGGCTAGATCAGAAGTTCTGCTACAATGAACGCCAAGCCCTAATCAACTGTGAAGCAAACAAAAACAGTGGTCAGTCCGATTTTGTGGGTTCAGGCAGCCAGCAGTTTACCTGTCTGCCGACACAGGCTATGAAACCCCCTAGGCAGATTACTACAGCGTTATCAATCTTTGTCAAACATTTCTCTTTTCAAAATTCTCCATTTAAGACTGACCTTTTGTTCTTGCATATATGATGTGCATTTTCCACTTCAGTGCCAAACCATCTGGTGCCGGATCAGCCACACTGAAACTCTCGCTTGTGCCTATGTGCTCTATTCTCTATGCCCTATTTAAACGAGCAGCCAATTTTAAAATTAAAAGGAATTGCCACACCTGCAAGTTTTGTATCTCATAGATTCACACAAATAACCAATATTTACAAAGGTTTAAATCAGGGGAGGGGAACGTCAGGCCCGGGGGCCGTTTAAGGCCCATGAAATCATTTGGTCTGGCCCTTCGTGGGTCCTGGCAGATCTCTAGCTCAGAAGAGTCTAAGACTGGTGATCCGCCCCCTACCGCGGACAGGAATAGCCTCTATTCAAGGCGGATGTGAGTTTATTTTGCCGAGAAAAGGAACCTTTTTTCCTCCTTGCAGAAGAGTCATTAGCTATGGAGCTGCTAGGACCGCCCAAGAAACTGTGTTAACCCTTTCCCACCTGGGCCATGGAGAAACATATTTTCTCTGTACTACAAGAGGGCTGGGAGCGGAAGTGGCAACAATGGAGGGGTTAAAGGGGGCAAGGCCAGAATGCGCACGCGTGGGGGGAGGAGTTCTTAGCCAGTGTGTCCTCAATTCATCCCTGCAGGTGGAGGTAGCAGGAGCTGGCTGTAGAATCCGGCCCCGACCATGCAGAGCAGGAGCAACTCCGGTGTGCGGCTGGACGGCTACGCCCAGCTGGTGCAACAGACCATCCTGTGCCACCAGGTGGGCAAGTGCACCACTGGTTGGATGCCTGCCTGCTTGCCCACACAGAGGGGGGTCATCTGGGGCAGCTGCCTGCTTGGGGCTAGGTCGGCTAATTTTTAAGTTGATAATTTTGCATGGCCCACGAATGATGTTATAAATATCCAAATGGCCCTTGGTGGAAAAAAGGTTCCCCACCCCTGGTTTAAATGAATATTTGGGACAAACCCATAACCTAGTTCAGCTGCTTCATACTATGGAGACCAAGCAAATACTTGTCCTTGAAACAACTTGTGTAAATATATATTATCTAGCATGCAGTCAGAATTTATATGTCATTCAGCAACATTCTCAGTACTACAGCAGAAGAGACCATACGTATATCAGTCTTGCTTCTGCGCACTGGCACTGACTGGTCTGTGACCTTCTTCTACGGAAAGGTTTTAAAAAACGTGGGCCACCTGATCTGGAATAACAGGTCCTTAGCAAAATTTAACAGGTGAGCCTACACACTCACAACTCATACCTTTAATGCTACAGCTTACTAACAGTCACCCTGATCTGGATGGCCCAATCTCGGCAGATCTCAGAAGCTAAGCGAGGTCAGCCCCGATTAGTACGTGGATGGGAAACCACCAGAGAAATCCAGGGATGCTGTGCAAGGGCAGGCAATGCCAAACTACCTCTGAATGTCTCTTTCTTCAAAAACCTGCAAGTCACCCTATCTTGGCTGCCACTCGATGGCACTTTCCAGCATACTAGCAGCATAGTAAAGATTCAGGTGGATCTTAGTTTAGCGTTCAGTTCTGTAGGTAAAATAAGCTACCTGAATCTAACACGAACTCACTGAGTGAGTGCCAACTTCAGCATTCTTGGGGCCTCTCCTGACTCTAGATAGGTCTCAAAGGCTTTAAGGGCTTTTTTTTTCTTGCACAATCCACCCCATCATACATGGTCAGGGTCTAAATAAAACAATCAAGAAGACAATAATGCATTATAAATAATATCAAGTTGTGGAATCTCTTCCTTCTCTTACAAACCCAATGTTTTGAAAATAATGTTTTATCTAAATGTGAAACTGAGTAAAATGTTTAATGTATCTTGAAATTTGGCAGGGCCACAGGGGGCCCAACACTGGCTCATGAATCAGTTGGGCCTTAGGATCCATTTTCTCACAGCACTTTTAAAGCACTGGGATAATAACCTATAATTTAGGGTTTTAACAGGACACCTTTCTAACCTGATTTTTTAAAAGACTACAATAGGTTATATCCAACATCTCTACTCAGATAAGTACAGATCTAGCACACACACAAAAAAACTCCTTCTCCAACAAAAGAGGTTTTTTTCACTAGAGGAAACATAAGCAGAGCAGTAGAATACAACCAGAAGAGCTCCTTGGCGCAGAGTGCTAAGCTGCAGTACTGCAGTCAAAAAGCTCTGCTCACGACCTGAGTTCGATCCCGATGGAAGTCGGTTTCAGGTAGCCGGCTCAAGGTCGACTCAGCCTTCCATCCTTCTGAGGTCGGTAAAATGAGTACCCAGCTTGCTGGGAGTAAAGGGAAGATGACTGGGGAAGGCACTGGCAAACCACCCCGTAAACAAAGTCTGCCTAGAAAACGTCGGGATGTGACGTCACCCCATGGGTCAGGAATGACCCGGTGCTTGCACAGGGGACCTTCACCTTACCTTTTAGAATACAACCCACTTGTCGCAAGCCCTTGTGTTATTAGATTCATTAGCATTCTATTGATAATTTATAATAAGAGCAAAAACTAAAGATTTTTAAAATGGGTGTATCGGCCAGTTCAAATTGAACAGTACTGAGAAACAATTTTGTATGATAGCATTTCCTATGGAAACTTAAAGACTAACAAAATTTCTGTCAGGGTATGAGCTTTCGTGAGCTACAGCTCACGAAAGCTCATACCCTGCCAGAAATTTCATGAGTCTTCAAGGTGCTACTGGACTCTTGCTCTTTTCTACTGCTGCAAACAAACTAACATGGCTACCCATCGTGATCAATCTGTGGAAACTGTTAAAAGTATTTTTCTAATCATCATGTTCACCCACTCCTTCCTTTTTATATTCTACCTTTCTTTCTACAAGAAGCTCAGGATAGCACAGATTGGTGGGAACACAGCTGAGGTTCAGCACATGAAACATCACCACTCCAGCACTTTACTGACGGTGCTGACATAGGAATACTTCATGTAACTAGCTCTCAACTGCATGGAGCTTACCAGCATAAACTACTTCCACTTGTAACGCTGCCACACAGAAGCTCTGTCATTAAAGCTCCTACTCACAAAGGAGCTGTAATGTTTAAAACTTCCTTGTGTTCTACAAGGGATGCACCAATGGTACACCACAGACCAACAACTGAATGCCATCATTTTGATTTCTTCCCTGGCTGAATGCTGCACCTGTCTGCCTGTACTTACCCAATTATCCCATTTCTTCATCTTGCACAATCAAGGCTACTAGCAGCTCACAGCTTAAAGTGAGTAGTAAAAAACTCCTCAGTTTGTTTCATCTATGCTGTGGCTCAATGGAAGGGACAATGCCTTGCATGCAGAAGGTCCCTGGTTCAATTCCTAGCATCTCCAGTTTAAAAGGAATAGGCAGTAGGTGATGTGAAAGACCTCTGCCTGAGACCCTGGAGAGCCACTGTCAGTCTGAGTAGACAATAAGGATCTTGATGGACTGATAGTTTTATTCAGTATAAGGCAGTTTCATGAGTATTCAGGGGAGGGGCTGTGGCTCAGTGGTAGAGCATCTGTTTGGCATGCAGAAGGTCCCAGGTTCAGTCCCCAGCATCTCCAGTTAAAGGGACTAGGCAAGTAGGTGATGTGAAAGACCTCTGCCTGAGACCCTGGAGAGCTGCTGCCGGTCAGAGTAGACAATACTGACTTTGATGGACCAAGGGTCTGATTCAGTATAAGGCAGCTTCATGTGTTCAACTCGAAGAACCCAACCAAAGCAACAGCTCTGCAGATTTGGTTTGTCTGAAACAATTGCTTTATGTTTTACTCGCTTTTTTTAGTCATTGTACGTATTTTAACTTTGCTTTTAATTTACTTTAATGATGCATGTTTTGGGAGGGGCTGATTTTAATGGTTTTAAGATGTGATTTTATCATGTATGTTCTACATTGCTAGTTGCCTTGGTGGCCCTTGAGGGCAGAAAGATATACATTTTGTAAATAAATAAAATAAATGTTCTATATGCAAATTTGTGTTGCTTGCAATTCAAAACAAACAAATATTGATATCGGTTCTTGTGGTATCGGGCTATGACATACATTATATACTGCCACTAACAGTGACATCCTGAATAGAGATACATCCTTCCAAATCCATGGGCTTAACAGGGTATAGCTTTAGCATTGCATTGTAAGTAGCCTAACTTCCTACTGGCATCAAATATATCTTCTAAAAAACATCAAAGACACAAACCATTTTCCAAAGCACTCATTTTCTGGACCCATACATGCTTTCATAGTCAAAATGGTGCAAGCCTGTTGAGTCTTTGCAGACACTTTGGTCGCTTTCACACATGCTGAATAATACACTTTGCAACTGGATTTTACTGTGTGAAACGGCAAAATCCACTTGCAAACGATCATTAAAGTGCATTGAAAGTGGATTGGAAGTGCATTATTCAGCATTTGTGAAAGCGCTTGCAATCATAATTGTTGAAGAAGAAGAAGAGTTGGTTTTTATATGCCGACTTTCTCTACCACTTAAGGGAGACTCAAACCGGCTTACAATCACCTTCCTTTCCCCCCCCCCCCACAACAGACACCCTGTGAGGTAGGTGAAGCTGAGAGAATGTGACTTGCTCAAGGTCACCCAGCTGGTTTCGTGTGTAGGAGTGGGGAAACCAACCCGGTTCACCAGATTAGCCTCCGCCACTCATGTGGAGGAGTGGGGAATCAAACCTAGTTCTCCAGATCAGACTCCACCGCTCCAAACCACCGCTCTTAACCACTACACCACACTGTGGTGTGGTCATATACTGTACACATGTGGTCATATACTGTATTTAGCTTGCTGAAACTAGGGTCCTACTATGTAATTTTTGCACCATTTAACGTGTCATGTTAACACTTATGCTTTGCTTCAGTTCTGTTTTGAGATTTCTGATTAGTTCGATAACCCTAATCCTATTATTTATTGGATATCCCATCCTGTAGATTGTATTGACTCACTCTGTGTAATCCAGTTTGAGTCCATCTTGAGCAGACTATAAATAATGTAAATAAATAAATAAAATGTTCTTCCTGTTCTGAAAAAATGGTGACCAGCGTGCAGGCCAGCGTGTTTTTCTTTAAAAAAAAACACATTTAAGTCATTCCTCTGTTGCCGCCATTAAATCAGGTATGGCTGGGATTAACTGCTTTGCTTCACTCTTTTCTTCTTCATGCTGAAACTGTAACTCCTTGACCTCATCATACCCTATTTCCTTCCTTTCATTCCTCTGGGTAAATTACTTGCTGTCTCCACTTTACCATCAATTATTAAACATCTTGACACCTTAAAAATTCAAAAGATGCCTTATTTTTATCTGTCTAAAACATTCTTTGTAGTGTGTCTAAAATGGCACTTGAGTATCACCATTTTCACTGAATCAAAATAACCCTTTCCTGCTGTATGCTCATCTTCATCCTGGACAACCCTGGTTTAGCTACTTGCCCAGCACAACATGAATATCTTCTTGCATGGTGGCAGAAAGGGCTGTGGCTCAGTGGAAGAGCCTTTGCTTTGCGTACGGAAGGTCCCAGGTTTGATCCTTGGCACCTCCAATTAAAGGGGCCAGATGCTAGGTGATGTGAAAGAACTCTGCCTGAGACCCTGGAGAGCTGCCATCAGTCTCAGTAGACAGTACTGACCTTGATGGCCTGATTCAGTATAAACCAGCTCCATGTGTGTTCATGCATGTTTAGACAATGCTTTATTCTGTGGCAAAATCTGGTGAAAAGAATCAAGAGGATTGATAACTGTCTAATTGATGTACTGCTACTTTTCAATCTGAACAGGATAGCCCAACTATGGAAGCCATTTGCTGCTCTTCAATACCTCATACATATGTGTGGTTCTATTCATATGAGTACTCTTTGTTGAATTACCTAATCCTGCCTTGCTGAGACCATGGTACAGGGTTTAAGACTGACCTTCAAAAGCGGCATCAAAAGACTCTAGGGACTGTTGTGACATTCACCCATATTACAACTTCTAGAAAATTTCAACCTGCCTTAAGTTCCCCCACATCTCCAACTTAAAATGAGATGTCCCTTGGCATTTATTTACAAAGTCAAATGTAGAAAAGAAGCTACAACAGCTGTGGGATCATTAAAACAGTATCTTCTTGTAGTCATACTTTCCAGAAAACTGACTTGCAGGAGCACATAGTTCTTGCCCTGATCATGGTTGAAAATGCTGCTGTACAGAGAACTGGTTCAGTAATCCCAAGGTGTGGGTGTGTTGGAGGGAGGCATTTCAACTAAACTCAAAGAAGAGAGATTATGGGTAGAGTATTTAGAATGTAGGAGAGAAAGAACAGTGATTTTTAGCTGGATACTGCAGCTGTCAGATACAATCCTGAGACTATACTCCCACACAAAGCAGATGCGGCATGTTCATTTCACTTTTTAGAAAGTGTACCATGTTCTCCCCCTCCCCAATTATGGAAAGTGCTCACAGAAACATTTTTTTTGCTCATTATGCTTTTACTCCTCTTCAACTCCTGAAAATGAACAAAAATGTGGATTAAAATCTCAAGTGATGTTTGCATTTGAATTGCAAATTTTTAAAAGCATTTTCCGTGCATGTGTATTTTTTAAAATCTGCTTGAAGGGTTTTGTTACCTATGATAAAACTAGAACTGGGCATTCAGTAAGAAATGGCAATTCTGAGTGTCTTGCCTGTCATGATTTCTGAATTTGAAACTATTCAAGTCAAAAGAAGATGGCTGATATTTCACAAACTGTGAAATGTTCTTTCCTTTAACAAATCTCAGTACCAGAAGCTTGAGAAAAAGAATAAGAAGCAAAGATGCTAATTCCTGTACTAGGTTTTAGCCTTCGTGTACATATGTGGTGTGCATTTCTCAGAACTCTACTCACTTACACAACCAGTACAGTTTTATTTATTTATTTTTAAACATTTCTCCTTTGCAGAACTGCTTTGCGCACAGAACAAATTTTAATTAGATACAGAATTGTCTTCTTTTTCCAGCATCCTGTCAGACAAGTGGAATAAATTTGGCGTTGCTTCTACAGTATAAACCTCTAACTCAAATAGTTTATAGGGTTCTATCCACTCACAAAGTTAGTAACAGTGTTATTGCCTTTCCCAAAGAGTGTGAGAAAACATGGTAGCTCAAAGAAGGCAACAGAGAAAAATATGGAAGAACAGATAAGCATGACAACTACAAACACCTTACCAACATCCTATATGAAAATAAGGATCTAAAGGAGCAATACTACTAAAACAGCAGAAACGTAACTAAACCAAGCAAGAAACAAAACAACAGTTGAAAACCCATTTACAATCTAGCAGAACAAAGCAGCTTCCCTTGGCAATGAAAGGCAAAGTGATAGTAGACTCAGCAGGGAGGGTGATATTTCTCTAGAGTTGAGGCACCAACCCAAACAAGTTCTTCTCCTGTTCATCTACCACAGTGGTTCCCAAACTTTTCGGGCCACCGCCCCCTTGGTTCCACAAACTCAACCCCACCACCCCCTACCCTATCCTATAAAAAGCATTATTCAAAATAGGGGTTTGCGTGACTCACGAAAGAAGAACAATGAAAGTTCAAAAAAGTAACCATTAATTGCACAACTATTCCAAATCAAATTAAAACCTTTTAGGTGAAATTTATTCAACAAAACTGATGAACTTGATCCAGTGGTACCAGCTTTTCAAAGGCTGGGGAAAAAATTCTGATGGTTTCCACCAAATTTGCCAGCCTGGTGCCATAGCTTGATCTACTGTAAATTAGTGAACAACACAGATGAAGGGGCCCACCTTTAGCCCCCCCCTGCTGTCCCCTTGCCTCTTAGTGTCCCCCTAGGTGATCCCACACACACATCCAGGGGGTGGTACTACCCACTTTGGGAACCACTGATCTATCATGTATAAATAAGCCAACTTTTCCCATGTCAGGAATAAGTTATGCAGTTTTGGGAATCAGGATGATGTGCAAGTTATTATGTTCTGCTCCCTTTTCCCAGTTCATTTACATCCCTATTTTGAATTCTTTATTGGTACGCTGTCTACATATATCTGGCTCTATCGCATTACATGGCACTCTGAGTACACCAGCAAGCTATTTTTGACAGAGACTTGAGATGCAGATAAGTAAGGTGGGATGAATTTGCATTGAACGTCTGCCCAGTTTCTAGTTCTGAAAGTGTATTTGTTCAGTGTATGTTTATCCTGCCCTTCCTCCAACAACAGTTTTCCCATTCTCCATTTTCTCCTCACAAAATCCTACGAGGTAGGTAAGGCTGAATAAGAGTGACTGGTCCAAGGTTAACCAGCACGTTTCATGGCAGGTAGGACTTTGAACATGAGTCTCTCTGGTCCTGAACTTCAATCACTGCATCACATGGCCTCTTTGAAGCATTCCAGAAAGTATCCCATTCTAGATGCATGTTAAAATACCCACTGTAATGCCCTCTTTCTTTCCTCCCTTCCATTCAGCTCGGACCAATCAGAATGAATGGAATGTTGGAAAGAGTGAAAAAAACTGGGGCAGCTTAATGCCCAATAAATAAATAAATAAATGGCCAACCCAAAAAAGGGGTAGTTGGAGAATTGGGTTTTGGCAGTAGAAGGCACAGGAAGTATTCTCAATAAGCAGGGAGTCCAATAGGGACTTCAGTGTATTGCAAATGGGGGCCTGTGAAACTCGCAGGGGGATCCCATCTCCCCTTCCCCCTGCTCACCTTCCCAATGGCTCTTGGGCACCATTGCCACAGCGGAGCTGCTTCCCCCCCCCCCCCCCATCAATTTCTCTTTGACAGGAGCCACCTTTCTTTCACTTTCTCAGCGGGAGCCGCCGCCAAGCCCACCTTCCTTATTTGGGGGGGGGGGATTTAAACCCCCTGTTTAAAAAAAACTTTAAGGATCTTTCTGCAGACCTAGGGTCACCTGAATCTGCAGAAAAACCTGTTGGGGGGAGGTGTGCCCCCTGAGGATTTAGCTATCCACAGGCACATGTGAGAATTAGATGTATAGATTTACTCAGGGTTTGGGTGCGGTTCCTATATAAAAACAGTAAAGTGTTGAGGCTTGTCTTGTTATTGTTTTTAAGTCTGAAATGCTGAAAGCACAAACATTGCAACCAATAAGCATAGAGCATCTCTGGTAACTGTGCCAGACTAGAGCAGGCTTATGAGTATTAATTACAAGATATTCCTTCCCCACCCCCAAAACAATGAAAAGCCAGCATACATCTTTCCCACAGCAAAGACAGTATAAGTGAATCTGTCCCTATGGCTAGAAATTCACTCCATCTGCAAGAGAGCAGCAAATAGGACACAGAATCACATCATAGTATTCAGTACTATTAAGAAGGCAAGTTTGGAAAAATTCAGAAATATTTATTTTTAGCAATAGGGCCCTCAGGTTTTAATTCTTGGTTTACTGGGAGCTTTTAAAAGCAATGAACAAGCAGTTTCTTCATAGAACTGACACTCCATTCTAGGACTTGTACATTAATCCTATGCATAACTGAAGAAAATCTTATTGAGGTCACTGCCGAGTAAGTGCGCATAGAATTGCAGCCTAATTTCCCAAAGTGGGAACAGGATTCAAAGCAACAGAATATTTGCTATGTGGTGCTAGAGTGGATTCACTCTTTGTGGCTCTACCACATCTAGATCCAAACATCGGAATGGTCTCAAAATATTTCAGGTAAGTGAATAATGCTGACTGATTTCTCATTTGTCATTGTTAACAGTAAGCTATATAACATTTGTTCAGATGCAATGAGTTGTTATGTTAACATGAGAAATTATTTACTGCTTTGTTTATTATAAAAAAAAAACATTGTATAAGACAGTCACATCCCTTTTGCATTTGATGCATCTGTTAGAGTTCTGGATACCTAAAGACAAAACAGTGGAATGAATAGTCGAGAATTTTTTTTAAAAAAAAAAACCTTCCACAAAGGAAGTGTGTCCATTTTGTTTCTTGAAGTGACATTACGAGTGTGGCTTAACTGGAGTACAAACATTACTATCCTCTTTCAATCAGAACATATGGCGTAGAATGCTTAATGGTGCTCATGTAGAAACAGCCAGCTAGCTTCTGAATCTTTTCATAGCACTGGGAAGAAAGTAGATTAATATTGAGTTATAAATTATCTATTATTTACAGCTAACAGATGTTGTATATAGTTAAACCTTAGACACTAAAAGCATATGGTACAAAAATGCTGAGAAATATGTCTTTAATTATCAATTAGTATCATAGAATCATAGAACTGGAAGGGGCAATACAGGCCATCTAGTCCACTTCCTCCTAAGGTCCCCACCACCTTCACCTCATCTACCAACTCTTGCCTACAGATAATGGCAAGTCAAGTATGGCCCTTGTAGCTTCCTCCACCATTTGAAAAAGGACGTTGTTGGCTAGGCAGGTCAGGAAATTGCATGACTCTAGATGCATAGCAGAGCAGCGCACATCAGGGAAGTTGAAATCACCCATAACTACAAAGTCATGTTGCTGTCAAGCTGCTCAAGGAGGGCAGCATTCACCTCCTCAACTTGGTCAGGTGGTCTGTAGCAGACTCCAACCACAATACTGTCTGTCCTTCCTTCCCTTATCCTCACCCAGATACTTTCCACTGGGCTGTTACCTGCCTCCTCCAGTTATTTCCTGACAAGCAAATCCTCTCCTCACATACAGTGCCACTCCACCTCCTCTCCGATCCTTTTGGTTTTTCTTGAACAACTCATCTCCATCCACTTCTACATTCCAGTCACCACAGGCATTTCAATGAAGAAAAGCAAACAACAGACACCCACTTGGGAAGACCAGTCAAACGGAGCCAAAAGTGAGAAGCTTCAGGTGTCTATGTACCCATGCCCAAAGCTTGGGCAATAAGAAAGAAGAGCTTGAGCTTCTAATGCAGACAGAGGGATAGGATTTAGTAGGAATGTACTTAAAGGATGCTTGGATACACAGAATTCAGGCCATTGTTATGGGCTTTCTGCTCCTATCTCTGAGACCCACTAAATAAAAAATAAAAAGATTCTTTGAAGCAATGAAGAATGAAGAAAAACAGCAACAACTTCTGTGAAACGCACATCGCAATGACGGTAAGTAGTGAGCCAGCAGAGGCTTTGTAGACCTGTAACCTACCTTGTGTGCCCAAACTGATAAGGTGATGGCAACAACCCAAGTCTGGGTCTACTGGCATCTGGTAAGGCTAGCATGGACCAAGTAAAAGCAATGGATGAGCAGAAAAAATGCAAAATCATTTTATCACCAATGAAAATTCATGTTCTAATTTTAACGAATTGCTTTTCTGTAAAAAGGTAAAAATGAATCAAGGGGGTGCTTGGTAGTATTGGATATTACATTACAGCATGACAACAGAACATATTTGTTTAACATGTGAGATGGAAAAACAACACTGCTAGTACAGACACAAAATGCTGACAGAAAAGAGCCAGTGATTACGGGTTGCCTCTGCTTTGACTAGCAAATGGCAGCACTTGGAGAAGGGGGGGAGGTCCTCCACACTATCATGTGGTCTAAAAGTGTTCATTCCCCATGCTCAGTAAAATCTCTCTCAAACCTGCTTTTCTCCTACCTTTTTGGGAAGAACTCAGCCCAAGCATGTTATCAAGAAGTCTGTATAGGAACATCCACAGTATCCAAAGTCCTACTCATATCAGTGCCATTTTCTTTCTCTCAGACCTTCACGGCTGCCATTTTCCCTGCAGCACCAACACAGGGCTATTTTCAAGCTTTTTTTAAAAAAAATGATAATTGCTGAAGTGCCATAACACTAGAAGAAGAAAAGTTAGTTTTTAATATGCAGACTTTCTCTACCTTTTAAGAATAATCCAATCGATTTACAATCACAATCCCTTCCTCGGCCCACAACAGACACCTTGTGAGGTAGATGGGGCTGAGAGAGTGCGGAGAGAACTGTGACTGGCCCAAGGTCACCCAGCTGGCTTCTTGTGGAGGAGTGGGGAAAACCAACCCGGTTCACCAGATTAGCATCCACGGCTCTTAACCACTACACCACGCCGGCTCTCTTTAAATGACCTATTGATATGACCAACTAGTTCTTCTGAATTCCCTGCTTTCTTTCTTTTTTAATCTCAAGTCTTTTTTGGTCCACCCAAAAGGGCTAGACACAATAATTTTCCTAAAAAATTAAGCTGGGTATCCAGAGAAGGTAGCAGGTCATGCCAACCGGTAATTATAACACTATGATAATCTAGCAATTAGCCTGAGAGTAACCCACCAGTGGCTTGGGTGGGGAATGGCAGCCAGAGGGAGCTGAAGCAAGGAAAGCACAGGGAAAACTGGCCCGTGGGCATTCCATTGCCACTGCAGATGCCTCTACATTTGCTGCAGCAACAAGAACTACACAGAATCGTCGCTAAGTGGAAATAGCTGTGCTGAAACTATACATATAGAATAACATAAAATGTTAATAGGGAAATCTAGAAATGTGGACTATCTTCCAAAAAGTGAAGCTATCTGAACCTCAGAGGTACAAAGTACACCAGCATAGTTATCACTTTTCCACACAGCACATACCTTCTCAGAGAAGTTCCCTGAAAAAACTTTTTTACCGTCAAGTCGCGGTTGACTTAGGGCAACCTCATCAGATTTTCAAGGCAAGAGATGTTCAGAGATGGTTTGCCATTGCATAGTGACCCAGTTATTCCTTGGTGGTCTCCCATCAAAATATTGACCAGGGTCAACCTTGCTTAAATTCCAAGATCTCACGAGGTCAGGCTAGCCTGGGCTATCTAAATCAATGCTCCTGAAACATATCAACCCAAAATTTCTGCATGTCCAAAAGGAACACATGTACTATGTATCTGCAGCAGAATAGGAATTTGCTTAAAGAATGGTGGTACATAAGCCTTTTGCTGGTGTCCATACAGGGACAAACAACTTTATGTGTGGTGCAGAATAGAACCACATAACCTACAAAGGGATTTCTTCAGTACTTTATTTGAAGTTGGCAGAAAGGTCTAGGGGATCACAGCCAGTTGAGATAGCAGGCAGTCGTGACCATCAGCATATAAATTCGACTTCCATTTGGCAATAATGCAATGAAAAGGGTCTTTAGGCTGTCTGCACCACAATGGAAGATGGAAAGATGTTTGCACAAGAGGAAGCATAGATAGTATATATTTTTCCTGGTAAGCCACAGTGCATGGCATTTATGTCATCCTCAACACTGTGTGGATAATGAAAAACGATGGTTGGTTTTAAAAGAAATGGGTATGTGACAAGCCTTTTTTCCTTCTACTGAGGGGATGCACACAGCCTCCTAAGATTTTTGGGATCTAGGCTCATTTTGAACTATAAACCTTCCCCTCCGTTTCCAGGTCTTCTACAGGTAGCGAATGTATAGGCTTTGGGTTCACTGCTGTGAGGTAAGTTTTGTGGTGAACAATGAGATTATTGAGATTTCTGAAGATGGATTAATATATAAACTAAGATGATTTATTTATTTACTGGTTGGTTTTAAAGCAGTGGTTCCCAAACTTTTCGGGCCACCACCCACTTGGTTCCAAAAACTCAACCCCAGCGCCCCCTACCCTATTTTATAAAGAGCATTATTCAAAATAGGGATTTGCATGACGCACTAAAAAAGATAATAACAATGAAATTTTAAAACAGCAACAATTAATTGCACATCTATTCAAAATCAAATTACAACATTTTAGTTGAAATTTATTCAACAAAACTGATGAACTTGATCCAGTGGTATCAGCTCTTCAAAGTCTAGAAAAAAATGCTGATAGTTTCCATCAAATTTGGCAGCATGGTGTTGGGAAGGTTGGGAAGAAATATACATGTTGTCCTTTCCTATAATTATGAAGAGGCAAATCAGTAGAAAACTGAAATACAGCTGCACTCAGAACTGCCAGAAGCTTGATCTATTGTAAATTAGTGAACACTACAGTTGAAGGGGCCAGCTTTAACACCCCCCCTGCTGCCCCCTTGCCTCTTAGTGCCCCCCTAGGTAATCCCACCGCCCCCCAGGGGGTAGTACTTCCCACTTTGGAATCACTGTTTTAAAGGAACAAATCAGCAGCACCAGGTAGACAAAGTAGAAACCTGGCTGAAGCACAAAAATTTAAATTGATTATGACTTCAGAGAGTAGTTAGACTTTTCTACAATGCTTTCAGGCACAAACAGATTTGGGGCAGAGGTTGGATTAAATTATGTTTAGAATCTCTTCCAGTATTATTTGAAGTCTCTTGTAATGAAGAGGCTGTTTAGTGCTAGACATCATGCATATAAACTGCAATAGACTGACAAGTCAAAAAAATTTCATGATACCCATGAGAAAAAAACAATTAAATGCTCTTGGTTTATTTCAACCCTAACGTATCATACTCGAGGTAACACAAATACAAAGTCCAACTGCAACAATTTATGTAGATCACATCAAAACACAGCACGGCTTTTCAAGGTAATACATGTCTCTTAAGATCAGGCGCTCACAAGCAGATAATTGTTCAGTTTGCAAGCTGAAAATTGAATCATATACATAGATACACATCAGAAAAGATTCTGGCTTTAACTAGCATTTTCTTCTTACTAGGAAAGAATCAGAAGGAATTTCTCTCATGGCTCACACAGCTTTACCCTAGTCACACAGTCAGTTTTACTTACAATAAGCGCCATTAGATTCAATTACTGAAGGCTCTATTTAAGATGTACTAGGGAGACCACAGCGTTGCATCCTCATTCAGAGATACTGTGCCACATTTAAAATATTTTTGGTACTGGGCTTGGGGCTATTATTAGCAATATCGGGTTGCTAGGGAAAGATTTGGTAATGACATGCACCAGCCACAAAGCAGAAATCTGATTTGCAAAAGAAATTGGGGGTGGGGAGGCTTAAAATTAAGGTTGGGAAGAAATATACATGTTGTCCTTTCCTATAATTATGAAGAGGCAAATCAGTAGAAAACTGAAATACAGCTGCACTCAGAACTGCCAGAAGAAGATCTCACAAGCAGAGCACAACAATTACACTACCAAACACAGGCAAGGTTACTGTATCACAGTAGGCCATGGCCTGGATGGCAAGAAACCTTCATTTGAGTGTAGGGAATAGCTATTCACAGTACCAATCCTAAACATAGTTAACAGCCTCCTAAATCCATTGACATCAATGAGCTTAGAAGAGTATAACTGTATTTAGGATTGTACTGTCAGTTGACTAACTATAACTTTGTGAATAGATAAGAATAAAGGACGAAAATGAAAGAGAACAAAAGTACTATAATAATATACTTTTGATGCTACACAAGTATTTAAGAATGGACTTTTACTTTTCTTGTGCTTCTTAGGCTGCAATCTTGTGCATGATTACTGCAGAATTAAGTCTTATTTCGCTAAGAGAGACTTTCTCCTTAGTAAACATGAAAGGATCAACCCATTAGTATGCAGCGTATTTTTCACAATCCTTCTCGTTCATCTGCAACACCCATAGACAGACCATCACAACCAATATTTTAATATGACTGGGAAACTACCGTATTGTAGGACTTAATCACATCAGCTTGAGCTCATAGACTTGCTCATCTTCTAATGTGATATACGCCATCATGGGCAAACAATAATACCTTTCTGCTTTCTAAAGAAAACTGGAGTCCAGTGGAACCTTAAAAGCAAAGAACAGTTATTCGAGCATGAGCTTTTGTGAGTCTGACAAATATCTGAGTCCCTACATAAAAAATTAAATGGACTCAAATATGACATTTAAAGCATCCCAATATTTGGAAACCAGAGGGAGAACATTTCAGTATCCCTGGATACTCTGTTTCTGACCTGAAAATTACAATTCTGCATCAGAAGAACTTCAAAGGGAGATGCCAGCATGAATTCCTTAAGAGTTTTCACACTACCTCCTCCCCTCCTCCTCTCCCCACACCCCGCAATTCCAGGTACAAACACTTGAGATTTTTCAATCATTTCAGGTCCTAGCTGTCTTAAATCTTGGGACTTCCAACTTGTTATAGTGCATGGTCTCTGCATTTTCTTGATCAGATTTGAACTGTATATAATTACATTTCACCCCATACTGTCTTGCATTTTGTGACCCATATGAGGGAGACATACAGAGAGATCTCCCTCTCCCCCCCCATACTTTTACATAAAATGGTTGCAAAGTAAGGGTCTACTCACTGAATCTGAAGAAGTGGGCTCTTCTCCATGAAAGCTTATATTGGAATAATTTTTGTCAGTTTTTAAGACTCCTGGTAATTTTGACTCACTTAGAGGTGACTTACTTAGCCTGTAGTCAAGCTGAGATTTAAATCCACCCACAGGTAAACTAAATAATTTCCTAGGCATGGCCAAGAAGAAACAGACAACTACAAAGCGAGCATTCCTATGTTTCTTTTCAGGATTCATCATTTAACTGGATTATGCCTTTAACGGCTGGATCAAAAAGCTGAAGTTTTTAAAGAAAAGAAGAGGAAAGGAAATAGTTTATGAAAAGGTTACAAAACACGTGAACCCTCTACATCTGCATTTCAGTGTAAAATATGCTCCTCCATCAGAACATATTCTCTTGGGGCACTTATTCAGGGCACACCTGCACAGTCTCATAAGCAAAGCTCTCCCAAGCTGTGTGACTCTCACTTTGCAGAAAGAAAAATGTGAAAGAAAAGGAGAAGGAAAACTTGTTCTAAACAACTAAGGGTCCTGGAACATTAACCTCTACCTGCCAAAACACACACTGCATCTTTTATTTTTTATTAAAAGAAAAATAACTATATCTTAACTATATCAGGACTTAACTCCCCTTTACATAAAGCAGTTAGACCAATTACAAGCTGCTATAACAATAAAATTATTATGGTATAGTGTAAACAATATTTGCCCCATATTATGCAATATTGGTTTACTAGTTATGATTTTTGTGTGCTTCACAGCAAGTCCAATGAAGACGACTAAAACTGCCTCCCTTGCACAGAACTGCATCTAATACTTTCCTTTGGCATCTAGACAATATTTCAAGAGGTTCAGAAAAATGTACTTTTCAAAAAAAAAATTGGAACTGTCACATTCTGGAACATATGGATGCCTCCTTGTCAATGAAGGCACAGATCACAGCTGTAGCCAAGGTGCCTTTTTTCCACCTCCACCAGGCTAGGCAGCTGGTGCTGTACCTGTCTTGCCCTGACTTAGTCGAGGTGATCTATGCAACAGTCGCCTCCAGGCTAGACTACTATAACTCGCTCTACTCAGGTCTGCCCTTGAGACAGCTCCAGAAGGTTCAGAATGTGGCGGGGAGGGTCCTTATGGGGACCCCGTTGACAGCACATATTCAAGCAGTGCTCCGCCAGCAGCATTGGCTCCAGGTGGAGTACCAGATCAGGATCAGCCTCCTTTTCGGCTCTGGCCCTGGACTGGTGGAACTCTCTATCCAGTGAGACCCAGGCCCTGAGGGATTTGGTGCAGTTCCACAGGGCCTGTAAAATTGAGATGTTCCGCCAAGCCTATGGTTGAGGGCAGCCATGGTTTTTATCATTATCTTACCTTCCTCTCCTACCTTATGTGTTACTTTGAGTGATTTGGGTGTTCCCGATTACCTCTCCTTCAGTCTGGCTGCTGACCTTTGTGCTGACGTAATGGGCACCATCTGATTTTAGGTAATTTTTTTAAAAATGGGGTTTTTGTTATATTTATTGTACTTGGTGTGATTGGGAATCGTGTTGTAATGTATTGCTTTGTGATGTGAGCCATTCTGAGCCCGGCTTTGGCCAGGATACAGCAGGATTTAATCCAGAAATAAATAAATAAAAATAAAAATTATTCTTCTAGCACCTCTGTGTTTTAAGCTGCAGGAACCTTTTCCTTTATATTTTGTACATGAACTGTGCTTTGTTTCTTCAATTAAACACACAAACATAAACCCAACCATTTCATATTTGGGTCACAGTGGAGATTCTAATGCTACTAATACCTTTAGCTAGAAAAGTCATCACCACCTGCCAAACCAACTTCTATTTGTTCCTCAGATCTTCTTCCACAAGGTCAACATTATAGCTAAGCAAGGCAGAACATTAAGATAATATGTGAATCAATTTTTTAAAATTTGTCAAACTATTCTTTCTGGATGAATGCCTTCCATGGCACAGGAAAGATTCATTAATTAAAATAATTGTTCCCTTCTGGCTTAGAGTAGAAGAGAATTAATTATGTGATACGCTATTAGGGTTGAAAGAATCATATAACATTTTGTATTTCTCCCTGGTTACTTTATATGACAGGAGTCTGGTTAAACTTAGCAGGTTTTGACTTTGATTAAAGAATCTAGCCAGAACACCACAGAAGTCTCTGGGACATGAAAGATGGACAAACAGGTGCAAGAAGCTCAAGTTATCTCTTAACATTTTACAATTTTACAGTCATCCGTTGTGTCTACATTTGAACTGATCTGACACATCTGGACAACTTCTGTGTTAAGTACACCAACTCTTCTGGTGTTGTTGTTTTTTTAGTCCATAAAACATAGAAGTATCAAAAGATACTGAAGAGACAAACAAGTAATAAAGTTAACTAGAGTTGCTAGCGCCTGACCCCCAAGACAGTACATGTGGCCTTCTCAATAAGCTCCTAAAATGTCCTATTTGCAAAATCACTGAAATCTTCAGTGCTGGAGCAACAGTTCAACATTCCTTTTCCCCAAGCCTATGAAGGACAAGGAGAAACCACATTTCACTGGGCAATGGGAGTCTTCTAGTAGGCAAATTCTAGCATCAAAATGAAGTAATTTAACAACTCAAAAACAGAGCCTTTAAACCTTATATCAAGAACATGGGTGAAAGGGTGTTTCCAAAATTTAGGGCTGACTGGAAAACAATTCTCTGTACATTGTACAAAAAAGCTCAAGGTCTTTGAATACACATCCCACGTCAGGGCTTTTTGTGTGACAGTGCTCACTAGTAAGGAGTACCGTCACCTTTGGGGGGGGGGGGCTCTCCCATGTCCTGAACCTCTTGCCCTGGCCTGCCCCTCTCTGCCAAAGAAAGAGAGAACAGATGGTCAGAAACAGTCTAATGGGGATCTGCAGAGGGAGGGGGGAATTGGTGGGAATCCAAGCAACCTTATATATGTGCACTAGCACTATTTTTTTTAAACAAAAAAGACTGTCCCATGTTATCTGAAAAGGGAACAAAAACAAAGAGGGGAAGTAAGAAACAACTGCCAGGGAGAAAACCCACCAGATATTTCCATGAGTGACCTTTAGCCCATACTTAAAGGAATGCCACCAGCCTATTTTTTGGACAATGTTATCATGGTTGCCAAAGATGATATGTGGATGACTCTTGATAAGGAAAAAAAAAGAAACCGGTGAAGACTAGCCAGGTGAAATAAATGAATCTGAGAGGACTCACGTACAGTGGGTGACAGTCTCAGTCACCTTCTCCTTACTCTGACATTCCACTTTATCTTTCCTCATTCTATCATATTATGCATATCATTTATTACTTTTAAACATTCTTCTCTCTCGATATAAGGCATAACTATTAGACTTGTGGGGCCAGCCATTAACCATTCAATTATAATAATGGAAATCATTATTCTGGTTTTTTTTGTGACTTTAAAATATGCATGTAACGAAACTTGTCCACTGTTGCCAAGGAGCCACTTGTCTATGGGAGATGCAATGCCATGGCTACCTGGGTTTAATAAATACATGAAATCCAGCCACCATGTGGTCAATGCAACTTTCAAACATTCCCAGACTTTGCACAGCCAATAAGAAAGGGGTGGTTAAAAGGATCAAGACCTTGGTGACCCCAGCATTGCTAGGCCACTAGGTTGAAGCCATACAGAGAAAATACTGATGTTCCAAGAGTATAGTATCCAGGAGCCCTCCCAGGGATCTGAGGGAGGTTTGAGAATGAAGTTCTCACACCTGTGCTGTAGTCAGCTTTCCCCTTCCTTGGAAACAAGAGCAGATTGATAACCAGCCCTGTTCTGCAAGAAAATGTATGTCATGCTCAGGAAGGGGGCCATGAGTAGTGAGAGCTTTCTCCCCTTGTGCTTCAAGCAACCCGATTCACTTAATTCAAGTGATTCCTTCACAAGTACATGACAGACTGCAGGAGACATTCCACTCTAAGCCAGAGTTTAAATACTTATTCAAATATAATATTTTACACAAACTTGATGGTTTTTCAAACTATTCCTGTGGAATCAGGCTAGATCTGAAAAAAACCACGTGAGGTTTCATTTTTAAAAAATTCTTAAGTAGGATGCTAGATTTTGGCAAATTCCTGCTTAAGGATCTTTCCTCCAACATAATGAATGCAGCCCAAGACTCATCTTGGCTGCATGTTGCGGCCAGCTGGCGCAACTCCACGGGAGTGCTGCTGCTCTCGCCCCAACCGCATGGCCAGGCGTTCCTGCCCGCCCCTCCAGCATGCAGCCTATCGCTGCTCTTGGGGCAAGCGGATCAGGAGTTCAGCGTCAGGGGAAGATGACGCAGGTACTCCCTACGTCGCCCCCCCCTTTTCTGTCCATATAAGGGTAGCGTGTCCCAGCCGCCAGCCTGTTCTTGCTTGGCGACGGCGAATCCTGCCCACCCTCCCTCTGTTTATTGTTTGTTCTTGCTTTTCTTTTAGTCACAACTTAGGCGATTTTTGGCATTGGGACGGATCCAATTGGGGGAAGATGCACCTTCCTGTCTTCCCCCATGCACGTGCCTGTCTTCCCCCATTTGGGGACCCCCATAAGGGGTCTTGGAATGGAGTACATCATCGTTGCCCAGCTTAGGGGCTGGTCATAGCTCCACTCCCAGGTGGTGTAGGTTCCACTGAAAGATTTATGTCCTGGTGGAGCCACCTATACGCCACTCTGGTTGCTACCCCAACAGGCGGGTTGGGGTTGGTCTATTGATCTATCGGTCTATCGATCTATTGGATGACAGGGTGGTCATTTGATGTTTTGGATCTACTTTCCTATGCCTTGCCAAATGCTCCATCTGTTGTAATCAATAAAGCTGTGGTCTTGTTATCCCAACATATCGTTGTATGTGTATTCATTGACCTTCCTTTCACAACAGGGCCACTTTGGCCAAGGGGCCGCAATGCAAGACTGTTTTCAATCCAGACTGAGAGCCAGTTAAGAATTTCTGAAGTTAAGAGCCTATCCCGTTATGCACATTTATAATGGCTGCTGAAATTCACTATTAAAATAATATGCCATTAGCCTTCACATAACATAATATGCCATTAGCCAGCAGGACCACCATGCCAGCCTTTTTATCTTGGTAAGGCTTTGCCCTTTAACTAGTTAATCCTTTTCAAAATGCTCATGATTTGTCCAGAGATATGCATGCTGCTGAGGTATTCACCATGTCTCCCAACATGTTTTGTATCTCATACCTCATACTGCAAGATCATTTGGTGGGATGCATTTGGAAGAAGCAAACAAAGACACCCAGTCTTAACAAGCACCTTCATTTTAAAAAGAGCTTTTCATTTAGCTTGATCTATGTAAACAAAGGATATAGGGAGCAGTTATACCTACCAGCCTGGGAAATAGAAAATGTAGGAATCATCACTTCACAGCTTTAACTCTGGAAAACAAAATTACAAAAAAGCTATCAATGCATAGCATGTGCTAACCTGCACATTTTGCTAGTTTTGGTCATACAGTAATTAAATCCTCAATAGAGCACCCAGTTCAAAAGAAACAGCAGACATACAAATTCACTAAATGAGCTCATTCTTGGAGACCCATACAAAAGGAAACAGCTCATACTTTCCAGAAAATATCTGGTGCATTCTTATCCTACCTTTCTTCCAAGAAGCTCAAAGCCGTATACGAGGCTCTACCTTTCCCGTGGTATCCTTACAACATCCCTGGGAGGTAGGTTAAATACTGACAGAATGACTGGCCCAAGTGGCTGGACAACTCCAAGCTTTCCTGAATGAAGCAAATTGTTTATGACTGGGTTCAGCCCTGGTTATGGGACTGAAACAGCCTTGGTTGCCCTGGTAAATGTCTTGAACCAGGAGATGGACAGAGGGGGTGTGACTGTAATAACTACCCTGGACTTCTCAGCAGCTTACAATAACATCAACCATGGTATCCTTCTGAACCACCTATCTGGACTGGGATTGAGAGCCACCATTCTACAATAGTTTGGGTCCTACCTGGAAGGTACATTTCGCAAGGTAGTGCTGGGGGTAGGGTTGCCAGGCCCCTACCAGGGGCGGGGGATACCCACTTTGGGCTCCCTCCCTCGGCACCATTCAGCAGGGGACTTACCAGTGGTAAATTTAGGCCTCAGCCTGGTCCCCATCAACATGATGATGCCACTTCTGGAAGTGACATTGTGGGAGATGCTGTGGTATTTCGGCAAAACTCTAGAGTAAAAATGGCTTCTACCATAGAGTTTTTGCCCAAATACCAGAGTGTCTCCCACAACTTCGACGACATGACGACGTCACTTCCGGAAGTTCAGTTTTTATTGCATATGGCCAATGGCTGTTACAATAAATAATAAATAAATAAATAAATAAAACACCACGAGACCAGATGACAATCGTGAATAAAAGTTACATTTTAATACAAAATTAAAACCTTTAAGGGTATGTTTCTCTAACCCTCCGGATCTTGTCAAAATACAGCACATAAAACATTATTAAATGGTTAACCTTGGTCATTTATGCAAGGGTACTTTCATTCATGTTCGCCCTCGGTCTGTCTCGGTTGTTCCTTGGAGTTATGCATGAGTTCTCCCTCCATTAGAGATGACCTCGCTGCCAGCCCTCGCAATGTCCGGGTCTTCCCATTCCTCTGTTAACTCAACTTCTCCATCTTCCCTGAGCAAAGCCCGGGTGAAATCCCCACGCATAAGGCAAAGTGTGAGGCACGCAAGCTTGGCTTCGCTCACAGCCAATTACAAAGCAGCATGGCCAGAGGCGGGGATTGAAATACTTCCTGCTTCCTCAGATCTCTTTCTGAGCAGAAGAAAATATTTTTAAAACCGAGGCTTGGATTTCTCCCCCCCCCCTTTCAGATTGTTCCGTTTTTTATGTTGTTGTTCGTAAAAAAATGTATGTGGCAATTGGGTTGGTGGGGGGAACTTTCTCTCACAGTAAGCACTAAAAGTAAACCAAGTACAAAGCAGCATTTAAAGGGGTGGGACTCGATTTGATCTTGGAGACTGCTGGTGCATAGATTCCCAACAGGAAAGTGTGGGTCCAGCGAGCAACAAACCTCAGGTAAAACTCCCATGCATAAATGACCCTTCAGAATTATCTCACTTCTGGAAGTGACGTCGTCACATCGGCACCGTTCTCCCTCTACAGATGGTAATGTCCCCCCCACCCCTCCATCCCCTGCCAGTTGCCAGGGGGGACCTGGCAACCCTAGCTGGGGGACTGCTGTTTGCTGCTTGGCCTTTGGCCTATGGGGTCCCACAAGGTTCCATCTTGTACCCTATACTCTTTAACATCTACATGAAACCACTGTGTGAGGTCATCTGGAGATTTCCAGAACTGGTATCTCTCAAACACAGGATTTTTCCCAGGTTCACAATAAGATTGCCAACTTTATTCCTGGAGATTTGGGGGTGGAGCCTGGGGGTGGAGGGGTATAATACCATGGTTTCCACCCTCCAAAGTAAACATTTTCTCCAGTAGTTTGGAGATCAGTTGTAATTCCAGGAGATCTCAAGGACTCAACCCAGAGACTGGCAAACTCTAGTTGACAGTAACCTTTGAAAGCGGTTAAAACTTTTGCTAAGGTTTTATTGTCAGAGTCTGCAATCATGCCTTGCATATTATTATATATGTTAAGGGCTCTTTCTCCTATGCAGCGAAGCAAGCCTGCAATTTTATAATTCTCAGACTCTTCATCAGCCTTTGCGATTGCCAGGTAAGTTTAAATTTCTGTTCCTATCATCTCCAGTTCTCCCCTAAATTCCCCACAAAGGATAAATCTGATGGGGCCTTTTGCCTGCAAATCTGGAATAGGATACTCACTCAGGTTCCTGCTCTTTGGTTCACACAATAAAGACGGGTGCATTCTTAACAACATCCATATATTAGCAAGTAGGTTTGGCAGCAACTGGTTTCAGGACAAGAGAGCTTATGCAGTCTACAATTCTAACAAACTAACAGACCTAACTAGCAGGGACTCCACCCCATGAGACTAAACCAACACACACAAATATCAGAGGGGGGGAGCAAGACAGTTCCACAGTAGCATGTACAATAAAGACACCACATTCACAAAGATAAATCCCACATAAGGCTGGTGACGCATACCTCATCACAGGGCCTCAATGATTTTATGAGGAGTGCATACTGGTCACAAATTACAATTTTGGTTGCCACAATAAAATTGTTGTAATTTAATTATTTCCACCAAACCATTACATTAGACTGCCTTTTTATAAGTCTTCCAGAATTTTTCTATTAATGCTCAAAAGTTCTATACGACACTATAATATCAAAGACTCTTGTCTAGCTCAGCTAGTTCCTTTGGTATTCCCTCCCTCCCTTTGACTGAAAGCACACTCTCTTGAGTAATCCTCTTGAAAAACTATTGTGATTCCACAGATAAGGAAAACACATAAAAATGAATATCCAGTCAGTTATATAACAGAAAGAGTCAGATTTCTCAAACTCATTTGTACAGACTGTATTCGAAAAGCTGTATCAGGGGGGATGCAAATGCTACAAAGGAAAGGAAGCCTCCACAAATTTGTGTCCACTGGATTGATGGAGCCCCTCAAAGCCTCACACACAGAAGACCAGTGGTGAAGGTTTCTGAGTTGGGTACTATGAGATTTCATTGGAAATTTCATAAAAATCCACCAGAAAAGTTTGCCTAACGGCACATAGGTTTCTATACATGTATGACTAGACAAGCATCATTAATGAAAAGAAACGAGTCCTTTATGGACCATTTTAAGGAACACTGAAGGAAGCAGCAAATATCCAAAGACTGATGAGGCAACTGTATTGTTATTGAAGGAATCATCTATTATTTCTAGAAAAGAAAAGTGTATTCTACCAAGCACAAGGACAGAAAAATGTTCAGCTAACAGCTAGCTAAGATACCGTACCAATACTGCAGTCACTCATGAAGGAGAAGTACCATCTTTTCTAGGAAGGGTAATTTGTTTAGCTGCAAGCGGAAAATGTTAGGGATGGATGATTAATTGCTACAATACAGAGTTACTTGCAGCTTTTACTAACAACTTCCTGGCCAGCAGGGCCTGAAAACTCCAGTCACTCATGGCAGGTTGAAAAGCATTCCCAGGAGAAGACCACCTGCCATCAATCTACTGCTAAATTTTAAAAAATAATGCTTACAAAGGGAGAAAAGAGACTGTTCTGGAGTCCATGCGAGGTACTGGTCTTGCTCATCTGTTTTCCTAACAGTAACTGATATAATAAAACAAGCCCGAATTTAATTTGGCTTTCTTGTCTGAAAGAGTGCTAACGTCATGCCGCATTTATAAATCTGGTAGATAGGAATATCACACAAATAATTCAGTACAGACACCAGCTACTTGGGGGGCCAATTCATCTTCCCCACCAACGAACACAAAGAGGTAGAGCTGATTCAGCAAACATGACGCCTCAAGACACTTCAGAAATTGCAACGAATAAACTGGCTACAGAGCAGCAATTATCAGGGAAATCCCTGCATGTCTTTTTGGCAACTCCTCAGCCATGATATTATTGCTGGTTCAGGGCTATCTGTGATGGTTGGCTAATATTAAATAACCATAAGCAGAAGTCAAAGAAAATGCTACAATTTTATTTAAAAGAAGTAGAGTTGGTGTTAACCGGCCACAACTTATTTATTTAACTCTATAAACGGCTGTAAGGATTGGCACAGCATCTGGGGCAGGATCCCAAACATCTGCCGATCTCAATGCGGGCTGATGTTGTTCCTACTCCAGTGGTCCCGCTGGAACAGCTGGGGATGGCAGTAAATGGACATACCTGGCCGTGATAAAGGTAAAGGTAGTCCCCTGTGCATGCACCGGGTCATTCCTGACCCATGGGGTGACGCCACATGCCGACTTTTACTAGGCAGACTTTGTTTACGGGGTGGTTTGCCATTGCCTTCCCCAGTCATCTACACTTTACCCCCAGCAAGCTGAGTACCTGGGTGAGAGCCACTCGATAAAATCCTCCGCCACCCTAGGGAGAAACCACTCTGGCCGCCCCAGAACTGGCTTGCCTTACCACCATGTCTCTCCCTAAATACCTTATTGGGATTCCCCACAGCAGAGGAAAGGGGTTCGCAGACCACTTTCCTCATAAAATAGATCCTGCCCGATGCGCACCCCGCATAAGCTGTGACAATAAATCAATACATAGCACACATATATTATTAATTAACATCAACACCTAACTTTGGGAGGGAGAGTGGGAAGAAAGCCGGCAACGGGCTGAAGACCCCCCACCCCCGAGCCGGCTTCTCTTTAAATGTAAGACAGACAGACCGGAAAGGGAACAATCGCCGATCCGTTCTATCTCGGGGGCCCACCTGCCCCAATGGCCAAGAGCTCTCATTGGCACCCCTTTTTGCTCGGGGAGAGAGCTGACTGGCTGCCAGACAGCAGCCCACTGAGCCGCCCACTCAGCACAAAATGACCCAGCTGGGCGGCATCAACCCTCGCCCTCCTAGCCACCCTCCCGCCTGGCTCCAGCAAATCTGGCTCCAGGTGAGCCTGGAACTATTGACTGGAACCCATAAACAGAAAGAAATGGGAGTGCAGAGAAGCTCCCCTATCAATTCAACAGTATCTGGTGAGTACAAGCATTATCCTTTAAAAAGGAGACAATGTAAAAACTGGAGTGGAAGGGGCAATAAGATTCTTGCTCAAACAATCTGGTTGTTTTATTCTTCCAAAATATTCTCTGTAACTTGAGAAAGACACAAAATCAAGTTGATCGAATGCAGCCTCTGAGTTGTTCATGTTTGGTCTAATTTGTATTCCCCACTGAACACGTGAGACAAAGTGTTGACCTACACATGTCAACCTCAGTTGCTTTCAGTCTTTCAAATTACAAACAGAGAGATCAAAAAGACATATATTCAGGCTCCCTGTGAGACAGGATACCCACCCATTGGTCATCCCCATTCTCTGTCAATGCAGACCAAAAAGAACTACAAGCAGAGACCAGTGGTGTATTCATTAAGCAAGTAGCTCCCAAGGACTCAAACTAACACATGCTGTCAGAGAAGGCAAAACACAGACAAGAAAATCAGGATGGCTAGTCAGTCTTCCCTGAGGGAAATGCCTTCCCAGCTATAGGTTCAGCAAGGCATGCAAAAACCTCTGAACATGCACACAAAAGATTCCAAGTAAGTCTTTTTTTATTTTAGTGCATCTTCACATAACAGCAACTTGCAGCTACAGGAGGCCTTACTTCTCACTCTATTTAGAATGAAGGTTGGGTCTTTTTTCAAGCATTGCGATTATAAGTTCTGGCTAACTCCCAAGGACAGCCAAAATGTACTACAGTACAACAACTGAACAGTTCTCCCCTCAGCAATATACAGTACAAGCATGGATAATAATAAGGAAGATGATGTTCCCAAATAGTATCCAAGAAGGTGTTTCAGACCAGTACTCTCCTTTTAACAGATATATCCAGTGAAAGACCATTTAGACCAGGGGTGTCAAACATGCGGCCCACGGTCAGGATCCAGCCCCCGGAGGGGTTTTCTCCGGCCCGCGGAGCTGAGGCAGCTAGTCCCCCTTTCCTCCCTCCCCTAACCTTTTCTGGGCTTCCTGGGGCCGGATCCAGCCCCATGCGCTGGGCAGAATCCTTCCTCCTTTTCCAGCTGTGGTCGAAGTGGACGGAGCCCTGCTCAGGCTGGAGCTGTGTGACACCACAGGGCAGGTAAAGATCCGGGAGACCCTCCAACGTGGGCCAGGGGCGCCCCTTTCCTTTACGATTTATCCCGCCTTTAGTGGGGGGTAAGGAATGAATCTACCCTTCCCCGCCCCCAAGGGCAGCTTCGCACAAGTCCTGGCAGCAAATACCCCGCCTCGACCCCTCAGGGTGTGACACTCTGGCCTGCAGCCCGCCCCCTCGGGTGGAGTCCCGCCGGCTCTGGTCTCCTCTTTACTGTTGTAAACTTGTTTGTGTTTTAAGTAAAAAACAATATCATTAATTGACTTTGCCTGTGTCTTTTGTAAAGTTTGTATCTCCAGTATCTGGCATTACATATGGTATTTATTTATTTATGCACACATGGCCCGGCCCGACCAAGTGACATTTATGTTATATACAGCCCTCCTAACCAATGAGTTCGACACCCCTGATTTAGACTATTTGCTGAACAATGATCTGTCGTCTTGGTGGCATAACCTTTCCTGCTTTTCCCTTTCATAAGCCAATATTGTACAGCATTAAGACTCACTGGTACTTGTGAACAATTCTCATGCTTTTACTGCCTTGTATAAAGCTAGAGGGAACACGTCTTTTAAGCACAAACATACCTTATGCAAAAACGGCTGGAGTAAGGTGTTGGGACAAAATAGATACTACCCAAATAGTACCAATGGACCACAATCCACTGCTCTGTTTTTACATTTCTCTCCTATAACAGGTGGTCTCAGCAGAAGGCAGTTTCTCCCACTGAGCCCAACACTATGATGTTATCAGTTTTGATTATAAATTTCATATTCAGACAAGATGTGTTCAGTATGACAAGCCACATCATTTGTAGGACAGAGGCAGCCCTATCATTGCTGGACAAGGGCCCATTAGGGGCTTAAACTCCTGATTTTGTGTCTGCTTGAGACTGTAAAAACACGCAAACTGTAAACTACTTAACAAGCCACAACAGTGGGTTGTCTAGGTACGATGCAGGTGGTAACAGGGGGGTAACAGGCAGTGGCTTAGCCAGCTACTTGTCCAGAGTCACTGCTTCTCATCTGAAACAAACTGTAAGGATAGGGTAAGCCAATACCTTGTATTAATATCTGCTCTGCTGGCATCTTTTGGTTTTCAAATTACTTACAGCCAATTCCTGAGAATTGGGCTGAAAGCCTTCTGGAGTGCGTGATTACATGCACTTATGCTGGCGGCGAGGCCAGTCCCGCCGGTGGCCAAGCGCTGCAGGACCGCGCCTTGCCCCTCCACCAGTGTGGCCTCTCCATGGCGCAAGCCACGGCATGGAGAGGCTGCACCGGCGCAGGTGGACGTTCAGGAGGCGTTCAGGGGGGAGGCGGCTCCCTATCTTGTTTCGTCCCTGGCCGCCGCCGGCGAGAACAGCGTTGCTGCGTCTGCTTTTGAGCAGGTGCAGCCTCTCTGTTTTCAATGGGGCAAAAGGCCCCGTTTAAACAAAAAAAAGTTGCGAGACAGCTTTTTCATTTTCTGGCGAACACGAAACAGCTTAGGAAGAGGCGCTGCTGCACCTCTTCCCCACCGTCTCCGCATGCCGTATTTTCAGGAATGGTCTGTTAGACTTCTTCACCAAGAAACTCAGAAAAGAAATCTCTGCTATACAATGGGGAAAGAGATAGAAAATAATGAATGCATCCACAGCAGCTCTTCTCCTCCAATCTAAACCCAAATAAATCAAATTTTCTCTCCCACAGATCTTCAGTTCCAACTTCTGCTATTTTTCAAAGTCATCCTTCCTTAACAGAATCACTTTATCAGAAGTGGAGGGCAAGAACAATTTCCATAATCTCTGATAATCAAAAGATGTACCTCCATTGTGTCAGACAGCTTTGTCAGTTTGGTGCGCCAAGTGGTGCTTATTGGCGAAAAACTCAAAGTACATATGCTGCTGACAGAGACGGCTTTACTAGCTAGGACCCAGAAAGGTGCTTCTTTTATATAATCTCCTACATCTGTGACTCAATTATGGGGGAGTATTTACCATGGAAACTGCAAAGAAGATGCTTTCGCCATGACTGAATACACACTTGTGGGGGGGGGGGAGTCAATAGAACAAGACAAACAATTCTATTGCTTGCAAAAATTTAATCACGATTCCCACCCACCCCACAAAGGCAGCCAAAACTCTTGTGATCTGAAGCTGTATCACTTGGCTTTGCAACACTCTGCTGATTTCAGAGCATCGTTTAATGACATACGGATTCACCCACCTTCACCCCCAAAATCTCCCCCCAAACCTCCCTTTCCTTTGATAGTCTACAAACTTCTGCCAGGAGAGGGAGAAGAACAGAGTTTCACCTCTTTGCATGACTTCCACACTCAATTCAATTCAATTCCACCCCAGCCCCCCATCTTTGGGAAAGCAACCTACATTGAAACAACCATCAATGAAAATGAGGAAAGGTCACAGCCTCAACCTACAGCACAGAGATTGTTTAGAATTCAGATGTTTAAATTCAAATACATAGTCTTATCTATGTATTTGCATCGTTCTGAAGTAAGGTATTCCCCACCTACATGGGAGGAAAAATATTGCCCATTCTTTTGACTTACCTACAGTGGTTCCTTGGCAAACCAAAATGCCAGTCCCATGGTTCTTCTTCCCCCAGGGACCATTTTCAGACAGGATCTTTAATCGGTTTTGGAATTTGATAGAGAATGGGGAAAGGGGTTGCATTTCAGACAGGCGCACCAATTCTATACTATTTCCACCTCACTTTCACAACATTCAAGACCAAACCTGATTCGAAAAACTCCACCAGACGTGTCCTGTTCTGTGGGATCCCACTACTTTCGAGGAGGCCACCCAGGACTGGGGAAGCAGGCCAAAGAGGGGCAAGTTGTTCCATAAAGCCACACACACACACACACACACACACACACACAAGGTAAACGGGGGTCTGAAAGCCAGCCAAAGAGCGCCTTCCGGTGAGTGGTGAAGAAGAAATGTGGGGGTGAGTTCCTGAGATGGCAGAGGCTCCGGTCAAAACTTTCCTCCCCCCTCCCTCTTTAACTAAGATCTGGAGCATAATTAATAAGAACTTACCGGGCAGAGTGACTAGGACTGGGAGAGGAGCTGCGTAGAGCGAAGAAACAGAGAAATGAGGGGGGGGGGAAGAAGAGGCGAGCTGGGACTGTTACGCAGAGTAGATTTCGCCGGGAGGGAAAGCTGAGACTCTGATACCGGAGCAAGGTCAGATCCCCGGTCTGGTGGACCAACCGCCAACGGCCGGCCCATCAGATCCAGGGTGGACCATAATTAACAGGAGACACGGAAAATGAAACTCCAGGAGCAATGGCGTCTGGCTGAGCAAGGTGATCCCACCGCGGCTTGATATTCCAGATGGCAGTCATCCCCCCCCCCAACGTTTACTGCAGTATAAATCACTCCCCGCAACACCACTTGGGAATTTAGCTCCATACCCCTCCCTTATATAAATAAGCACAGAAGCCCCTTGTTACAGTTCGTTGCAAAGAACTGTGCCAAACCCTATTTTTTTCCTGAGACCATTTGATTTTGAAATACAAACATCCTGTGAATTAATTTGACCAGGAGATCTATTTTTGGGTGGATTTATCGGATTGTGGCTGCATAGAAGTAACTACAAATTGGGATCATATGCCCCTGGATTATAACTGACTCTACTAAAATGAATTTATGAATTAACCCTCTGATTCTTGAAGTAAATTAATTTGCTGACTCCGTTTGATCTAGACTAAACAAAACTTTCTCTGGCAGTTTCGTTTTTCACTGTGGAGACTGCACAATGTCATATCAACTCAGCCCTGCCATCCAGTGGATGAAAATTAATTGCCAAAATTCAATTAAATATGTATTGCATTGACATTGACATTGATGAATTTAACAAGATAATCGATAGTTCTATTATCTCCTTTTAATTAATTCTCTCAGGAGCTTTTAAGTTTAAAACGTTGAGTAGATATTATCAACTTGCAATTACTGACTAATTTTTTTATCTGAATTAATTGACTTTAGTGAGTGATAAGGAAAATTTGGTATAGATTTGGGCAATAGATAATCAAGAAGAATCATTTTCATATTTTTTATATTTAAATTGCAAATATAAATAATTGATAATGGTAATTAATATCTACCTAAGTGTATTTGAACATCGCATAAATTAAACAATACACTCCCAACCTTAATTTTCAAATCAACTGGGCCTATTATGAGGAGAAGACCTTACAATCTAACTCAATGACTGTCTCAAAGGATCAAGGGAAAGCAATGTTAAAAACCCACCTACTGGAGATTTTGTAGAAGCATAGGAAGAAGAACAGCAGGAGATAGATATGGCGAAATTTAAAGAAAAGAAGACCAAAGCATCATCTGGGACGACAGATATGGCCAAGGAAGCTCAAGAATTTTTTATGAAAACACAAGAAATGATTAATGAGATGAAGAAGTCAATACAAGACTCTATCCACCAAAGTGAACAAAGAGTTCTTCAGCGTATTACTCAGATTAATGAAAAGTTAAGACGCTAATTCAAAAGAGATTATGGAAATCAAGCAAAAGCTTGTTCACTCAACTATCGGCCAACATACCCAGGAACTCCAAGAACATTCCAAGCTTCTTTCAGACGTTAATGTCAAAATCGACTCTCATAAGATTAAGTTAAGAGATAAGAACATTAAACTACGTGGAATTCCAGAACGGTTTGGAAAATCTTACTTAGAAGCAGATCTCAAATTGCTTTTACATGAACAATATGAATTTGATGAAGAATATACTGAAGTTGAGTATTGTTACAGAATAAACCAGCCTATGCAAAAAATAATAATACACCTAGAGACCTACTTGTTCGGTTTGTTCACAAAAGGACAAAAGATTTACTTTTGAAGGTACAAAGAGATGGCCCTTAGATTTGGGAAGTGAATACAGTACAGATACTCACAGATCTTCCCGGAAGTGTCCTTGCAAAAAGGAAGCAATTTAATGAGCTGAGACAGGTATTAACCAGAAGAGAAATAAGATTCTGCTGGTTAGTTCCATATTCACTGGAAATTTCGTTACCCAAAGGGAAAAGAATAGTTCATTTACCAACAAGAGGCTGCTGCTTTAATTGAAGAAATCGAAGCAACAGAACGCCAGCCATCTCAACAACAACAAAATAACAGTGGTCTTCAGCTGACTCAAGCATTCACCCACCGAGCAAGAGAAACTGCAAAAGGAAGATAACACCTCGGAGAAAGATAAACTAGGGCAAGCAGCCTCACTAGATACTCACTTATAGTCCGTAAGATGGAGCCAACCAAACTATTATCCTTAAATATTAATGGGTTAAACTCTCCAGCCAAAAGAAAGAAAATTTTTCACAATATAAAGAAATCAGGCAAAGATATTGTTTGTTTACAAGAAACACATGTCAAAAAGGAACACACAAAAATTCTGCAGGTAAAGTACCTTGGAACTCTATTTATAGCTTCAGCGAAAGAGAAGAAAAGACTAGTCACTTATGTTAATGAAAGGACTCTCACAGTTAAAACTCATCATCCATATCCAGATGGTCGATATCAAGTGCTTATTCTACAGGAGAAGAACAGTGAATTGTTTATATTGGCTAATGTATACGCACCAAATGCAGCTAAAGAGGCCTTTTTTTGAACATTTTTTTAAAAAACTCATAGACTGGCATCAAGGTGATATTGTGGTTCTCGGGGACTTCAACGCAGTGATAAACCCAATTATAGACAAATATCATAACAGTTCCCAAGGAAGACTACTAAGATAGGTTTTTCAATATATGAAAGAACTGAATCTGGTGGATGCATGGAAAATCAAGAACCCAAAGAGACTATACATTTTACTCACAATTTACATTTTATGTCACAATTCATATTCCAGAATTGATATGTGCTGGATTTCCAAGTCTTTGTTGACAAAACTGGGAAAAGTTGACATCATTTCCAGAACTCTTTCTGACCACAATCCACGAGAGGTATCTTGGATACAGGTACGGTCCAGCATGAGAAGGTGGAAATTGAACGGACAAATTTTGCGTAGAAAAAAGGTAGTGGAGCAATATGAACGAGATTTAGAAGAGTTCTTTAAAATTATTGGCACACCAAATATCTCAAGTTTCATGGTTTGGGACACCAGCAAGGCTTTTATAAGAGGCAGAATGATTTCTTTTAATGCCAAAATAAAAAAAATATAAAGAAAAAATCAACTGCAAATGGAACAGGGAGAAGAGGCATCACATCCGTTTGGACAAGAGAACAAAGCAGCGAATAAAACGGATTAAACATATGATTGAAACCACTGAAGGGGAAGAACTACAAAGAAAAATCAAATATGCCAAGCAAAGATATTTTGAAAAAGCTAACAAACCAGAAAGATATTTGGCAAATCAGCTACGACAAGAAACAATGAAAAGGAAAATTTTGGGAGCCAAAAAGAATGGGAGAACATACAACAAGAAGAAATTGAAAGAATATTTGAAGACTTTTTTAAACAACTCTATGCCAAAGATAATCTGCAGGAATTTAATGTCATACCTTTCTCAGGCTGGTCTGCTGAAATTAATGATGGAGGACCAAGAAAGCCTCAATCAAAAAATTACAACACAGGAAATCGTAGACAGAATCGGAGACTTGAAAAAAGACAAGGCGCCGGGTCCAGATGGGATTACTCCAAAATTTTATAAACTTTTTGAACAACAACTAATTTGCTCAAGACGTTCAATGATGTGATTGAAACTGGGAAAATCCCTAATTCGTGGCAAGAAGCGCATATCTCTTTAATACCCAAAGAAGGCACAGATTTATATTTACCAAAAGGATATAGACCAATCTCCCTTCTAAATGTGGACTACAAATTATTTGTTTCCATTTTTACCAAAAGATTGCAGAGATGTATTGCCAAACTGGTGCACCCAGACCAGTCCGGATTTATCATCAAAAGGCAGATGAAAGACAACGTTAGACTGGTTCTTAGTGCTATCAAATACATAAAATCCAATTCATTGAAGGCCGCACTTATATTTTTGGATGCTGAGAAAGTGTTTGATAACGTTTCTTGGAAATTTATCTCGGAAACATTAAAGAAAATGAACTGTGCAGTTTTTAATACCATATTTCAAGCGATTTATTCCACCCAAAAAGCACCCCTTTTGATTAATGGAAGTTTATCTGAAGAATTTGGTATCGCCAAGGGTACAAGGCAACTTGTCTCCGATGCTATTTGACTTGACAATGGAAGTCTTTGCAAACTATATCAGAATGGACTCGAGGATTAAAGGAATGAGATACAAGAATGAAGAACCCAAAATTAAAAGTTATGCTGACGATGTGGTATTAATCTGCCAAGATCCAGTGGAAGCGGCATCTAATATACAAGCTCACATAGAAAGATTTGCACAGTATTCAAGTTACAAGCTCAATAAGGCCAAAACTAAAATTTTAACTTTTAATCTTACGGAAGAAGAGCAAACGCAAATCAAAGAGATAACCAGATGCCTAGTAACCAAAGAGCCGGTGAAATATTTAGGCATCTTTATATTGTTACAGAATAATACACTCTTTAAACCAAATATCTAAGGGTATGGAAAGAAATAGAAAAAGACCTGAATTGTTGGTCGAGACTTAACATTTCTTGGTTGGGCAGAATATCGACGGTAAAAATGAATGTGCTTCCGAGATTAAACTTTCTGTTTCAATTTCTGCCAATTGCCCTAAATGAAAAAGTGATAGATGGTTGGCAAAGAAAGGTAAACCAATTCATCTGGAACGGAAAGAAACCTAGAGTCCGACTTAAAACACTACAAGACTATAAGAAAAGAGGTGGCCTAGAGCTGCCTAACTTCAAGCTGTATTACCACGCATCTTGTTTGAGTTGGATCTCAGAATGGATCAAATTTCCAAAAAATAGGAATCTTGTTTTAGAAAAAGCCAATCTTGGGTCCGGGTTTCACAAAGTTTTGTGGAATTCTAAAACACTGAAGACTCCCAGACAAATCCAAGAAGACTGCGATATTATACCAGCAGTATTAAAAGTATGGGATAGCTACAAGACGAGAATCAGTCCTTCTTCGCCATCTATAATGCCACCGATTGAAGCATATTATGATGATCTTGCCTGGAAGAGTGGTTCTTATCTTTCATATTGGGATATGATTAATGAAGATGGTGAAGTCAAGAGTTTGCAAATGCTCAAAAAAGAAATCAAATTTGAACTGGCTAACTTACCTCCAACTAAAGTCAAAACTTAAAGAGGATTGTTTGAAGACTGGCACGATGAGAACACTTATGGACTTTGAGACAATAATAACTAAGGATGATGATCATTTGTTTGGAAAAATTTACAAGTTGTTGCTAAGATATGACACCGAAATGGGACAGGTAAAGACGAACATGATTAAATGGATGCAGATCCTTGGAGAAATGGTCACAATAGATACTTGGGAGCAACAATGCACAACGGACTTGAAGTTCACCGCCAGTCAAGAAGTCAGAGAAAACTGGTATAATATGTTCTATAGGTGGTATCTGACTCCCAATATGATACAGAAGATGAGCAACACTAAAGAAAAACAGGGAGCCTGTTGGAAGTGCCAAGAAACTGATGGTTCTTATTTTCACATTTGGTGGACCTGTTCGAAGATGCAACAATATTGGAAAACAATCCACAGTGAGTTACAAAACATGTTTCAGCAAAAATCTGAACTGACTCCCAAAGCCCTGCTACTTGGGATAATGCCACCTGAACTGTCTATACCGGGGTCACAAAAGCACGGCTCCCGAGCCACAAGTGGCTCTTTAGGCCCCTGAGTGTGGCTCTTCCCACGTGCGGAAGCAGCGCCCTAGGCCGGCCGAAGCAGCGGGAGGGTCTCCAAGAGAGGAAGGAGTGGCCATTCCTCCTTCTCGCCCCAGCGCCGTCCCTGCCTCCCACCATTGCGGCGGCGGCCGCAGAACGACAAGAGCCCCTCAGCTGCCACCCCTGTCTTTTCTTGCCACCCGGCTGCGCACCTTGGTTTGGCAGAGAGGGGGCTCCTCCCTCCCTCCTCCCTTCCTTCTCTCCACCGTGAGGAGTGGCTGTCCGATCCTCGTTTCGGCCGCCACCGCCTTCCCTCTGTCTCTAGGGGCGACCGGAGCTGGGCAACCTCTCACCCCCCCCACCTCCACCTCCTCCTGTTGGCTCCACCTGGCCCCTGGGCCAGGACTGAGCTCGCTTCGCCCTCCCCAAGCCTCAGACTGAGAGTTTGGAGCCGGGCGGGATCTTGTGGGAGAACTTCCAGGGCGGGGGGCGGATTTCACACCTTAATCACCGGCCCACTTGGAAGGGGTAAACTCTCCTCCTCGCCGCCTTCCTCCTCGTCGTCCCCCCCAGGCGGCTCCCAAAAGTCCAGCTCCAGGCTGCCTTTCTTCCCCAGTTCCTTCCTTCTCTTTCCTTTCCCAGTTCCTTCCTTTCTTTCTGTCCCTCCCCCACTCTTCCTTCCTTCCATCCTTCCTCCCTTTCATCCTTTCTTCCCCGGTTCCTTCCTTCTCTTTCCTTTCCCCCTTCCTTCCTTTCTTTCTCTCTGTCCCTCCCCCACTCTTCCTTCCTTCCATCCTTCCTCCCTTTCATCCTTTCTTCCCCAGTTCCTTCCTTCTTTCCTTTCCCAGTTCCTTCCTTTCTTTCTGTTCCTCCCCCACTCTTCCTTCCATCCTTCCTCCCTTTCATCCTTTCTTCCCCAGTTCCTTCCTTCTCTTTCCTTTCCCAGTTCCTTCCTTCCTCTTTCTTTCTCCATCCCTCCCCCCTTTCTTTCTTCCTTCTTTCCTTTCCCAGTTCCTTCCAGTGGATCAAATTCATCAGTTTTGTTGAATAAATTTAACTAAATAGTTTTAATTTGATTTTGATTAGATGTGCAATTAATTGTTACTGTTTTGAAATTGTATTGTTATTATCTTCTTTAGTGAGTCATGCATGAGCCCCACGGCGCAGAGTGGTAAGCTGCAGTACTGCAGTCAAAAGCTCTGCTCACGACCTGAGTTTGATCTCGACGGAAGTTGGTTTCAGGTCGCCGGTTCAAGGTTGATTCAGCCTTCCATCCTTCCGAGGTCGGTAAAATGAGGACCCAGCTTGCTGGGGGTAAAGGGAAGATGACTGGGGAAGGCACTGGCAAACCACCCTGTAAACAAAGCCTGCCTAGTAAACATCAGGATGTGACGTCACCCCATGGGTCAGGAATGACCCAGTGCTTGCACAGGGGACCTTTATCTTTTTACCTTAGTGAGTCATGCAAGCCCCTATTTTGAATAATGCTTTTTATAGAATAGGGTAGGGTGCACTGGGGTTGAGTTTGTAGAACCAAGGGGGCAGTGGCCCGAAAAGTTTGGGAACCACTGATCTAAACCAAGCAAAGCCAGAGTGGGCCAGAAATATCAAGATTCTTCCCGTTAGTTTAACCATTGCTTCCTCTTTAGCACGTGGTCTCAGAAGACCATGCTGAGGTCATCAGCTCAGACAGCCAATGGCCTGCCAGCTGCCAGCCTCTGCTCCATGGCTAAATATCATCAGTGCGAATAATACAATTTTGCTACAGGCTTCCACAATCCCACGCATTAGGCCACAGCATTACAGGGCTCCACAATAACTGCCCAATAAGCGAGGCTCCTGAGAAGAATGCCTTTATTTCCTCACCTGCCTGCAGAGGACAAAAGGGAATATCCTGCTTCTCAGTTCCTATTGTACTGATAGAATTTAATTTATCCTCTCAGCAGGGGAAAATACCCATTATAATGTATACATAATTATAATGTACACGTTATACTAGCACCAAAAGCCTTGAAACACACATTATAAAGAAACACTTGTGATATTTGTGGGTTCCAAACCATCGACACAGGGTTAGGATCAAATGGTCTCCTTCCTTGACTAGAAAGACTCCTTGTTTAGCAGGTTACCACTGGATCCACACCAAGGTATTTTTACTAGAAATATGACTCAGCGCTTATTATTACCCATCCAGTCTATGTTCTGGTTTTTCTCTAAAGACGCTTTCACACATGCTGAATAATGTTATTTCAATTCATGTTAAATGCACTTTAACAATCCTTTGCAAGTGGATTTTGCCAGCTGCAAAGTATATTGGAAGTGGCTTGAAAGTGCATTATTCAGCGTATGTGAAAGCGTTCTAAGACAATCAGAAGAGAAGGCAACAGCAGGAAAATAAAATATCCAATGTAGAGCATGTAAAAACTAAGCCAAAACAGAAGCCTTCTGCAGGAAGGGCAAGATGAAAACTACAAGTTCCTGGTAAATTGTCTTCAAAGAGTTTTCCTACTGCTTACTACAGAAGTAATTGAAATAAAGCAATCCAAAATTAAACAGCAGATATAATCACAGGTGTTAGGATGACGGAAACGGGGTTCAATGTTCACAATGTACAATAATCAAACACACAATGTTCATGCTGAGATTTATTTAGTATTCTGGGTGAGAAGTACTAATGAGTACTTGCATGTATTAGATAACCTAGCACAAAATGTGACAGCTGGTTCTGACAGAAATGAATTTGTAGCAGGTTTCCATGGCCCCTGCTCTTTCTAAGGCATCCATCACTGGGTACACAGCTGGTTTCTCTACATTTCTACGATGTCATTATTAGGTTTAAAAGATTATACTAGACTTTCTCCAGAATATTATGCTGTTCTCAGCTCTTGCCATATAACCAAAGAAAGAAAAATATAAACAATCTTGTGAACGTAGTGGTTTTTAAAAAAAAAATAAGGACATTTGATACTAGGAGTCAAATTCTATCTTCATTGTCATGTATCATTTATTTTTAGTTCAGTGAGAACACCCACATTGCCACTTCTCCCAAGATTATGACTGAAATAAACTGGTAAAAATACCCAAGGTACTTCAACCCAAAGGACAGAAAGGTTCACTCCAAACTGTCTGCATTTATAATCATATGGATTACTCATTTTTTTTCTTATGCTGTGTATTTCTATGCAGAAGGCTCTTTCATACAGGTAATAGGAAGCCATGAGGAGACTAACATGCATGAAGAGGGTACATGCTAGAATACATGTCACAGTATGCACACTGAGAAGCTATAGCCATTAAATATGTGCAGCTCAAAAAATTCAGATCCAAATATCAGGGAGCTGAAAAATACTGGTATTCCCAGTTTTCCAGGTTCCAAATATCCGTTTGGTATTTGGATCCTGATTTTTTTAAGTATTCCGATATTATTTAGGGTTTTTTTTAGGATTCCAATATTATTCAGCTTCTTTTTTGTTAAATTATACCAAATTTGCAGTGGAACTTCTCCTTCAAATAACTACCAAATTTCAAGTGAATTGGACCAAGAGGTTCGATTCTGTAGGCCCCTGAAAAAGGTGCCCCCAGCCATCCTCCATTGGTAGCTATCAGGGGAGGAATTTCCATATTTTCTCCAAGGTAAAGAATAGTGAAAGACACAAGAGCAAACAAAGCAACCCCCAGCCAAAAGCCTCTCAAAGCAGAAAGAACCAACAAGCCCAAAGAACCAATGCAGAATCCCAACTCAATGTCAAACTAGAGAATCATCCAAACCAAAGTGAGTAGGAATACCATTGCAAGCCTAACACATGTAAAATTGGAGAATCTGTGCCCACATACAACTTGAGAATCAAAGGCAATGTCAAAACCAAGAATTAACTATAAACCCGACCTGACACAAACCAACTTGTGAACAGAATACAATGTTGCAGGACTAACAAAACCAACTTAAAAGGACAGACTCAAAGCAAAACCGACACGGCAAGCCAATACCAAGCCTGGGAAGACACACAGAAGGAAAAAAAGAAAGGAAAAAAACAGTCCTGAGAGCCTTCAAAATAGCTCCTGATATTCACAGCTAATCACGATTATTTCTGGGATTTTTCGGGACCCATTTCCCAGTATCCTGGAAAATCCCAGATACCATTTGATGATATCTGAAAATATCGGGAAAATACCAATAAGGTACTTCTCGTATATATATATTCAGACCGGATATATCCAGGTGCCCATCCCTAATAGCCACTCACAGATTCCCAGCCTATGGCAGTCAAACACATGTGTGCAATCGTCACATTAAACAATGTCCACCTGATTTTTAATGATATTTGCTACATGAAAGTACACTTGTGTAAGAAATTAGTAGTGTGAGAAACAATCTATACATCATTCCTTTAAGTGCATGCCATGTTTCCCACTGGGAAATGCAGTTAGAAAACATGATAACCTGAGTTACCAACATATGACATAAACTCCATAGAGTTCAATTTACGGGCATCACAGCAGTGGTATTAATACACTCTTGCTGATAAAGAGTGACCTCCTAGCTGTGTAAAGGACAGATCTAACAGATCACAACCTGCCTTCTATGCAACTAAACTGTATCATTACTCAGGCTGATCACAATTCATGCAAATGCCAATCCGCCTGAGTCATGTCATGGCTTACTTAAATGGCAGGTGGATCAAGATCTGTGCAGTCCATCCCTATATGCATCGAGAACATCATGCTGTGGGGAGCCTATACAACTGCAAAGCTGATTAAAACCACCACCTCAATGCCAGCATATGGGATGTATGGAATTCATGATATATTCTGTTAATGCAGGCTATCGTGATGTTTGTTAACTGCCTTTCCAGAGCAGGAAAGATGGCACGCGCAAGAAGTTGTCTGGGTGTGATCTACCAACGTTGTTTAAACGCTTACAATATTATATAAATGGTTCGACTAATAGCTATTTAAATGTTAAACATTTTACATCACTAATGCTTACCATAACCTGACAGGACTTTGGGGACACAGATAAAACTACTCTAGCATTATATGCAGCATGGCGGGGAGGGGAGTTGACTCTTGCCAATCCTTGTACTAGCTTATTCAGAAGCAAGAGGATGCTGGATGAGCATGAGCTGCAATTCATCAACATTTATCCAAATGAATACTCTTCACCTGATGATAGGAGGCATTATTGCAGAACACACACAAGATATGGAATGGGCTGAAATTTAAACAAACACGACACTAGAATTTAGCAACCGACAGGGAAGTCTTTGTTACTATTTTAGGTGTTTTCTAGCAGATACTTTCAGCTTGACTATTGTCTTCTAAGCATACTATGGGACAGCAAAAAGAACAGAGTTTCTTTTAAACATCAGGGACTTGTCAGACTGCATTACAAGCCTTTAAACACACCTTTCCAGTCCTATCAGAATGCAGAGTGAGCAAAGGAAAGCAGATGGCCTCATAGTAAGCACAAGGCATAATTCATTTGAGGTGCCAAGAACAGAACTAGAGGCAGGAAAAGGAAGCCACAGCTCAACACCAAGGCTGAGGTATTTACACTACTTCTCTGTTGTGAAGGCTGTAACACATGCCTCAGCCAATTTTAACTAGAACCCATAAGCACATACAATGCTGAAAGAGTTGCACTTGTTCACTCTTTAACGGAAAAAAAAAATACAGACAAAAAGGGGACATTCAGGCCAATTTTCATCATCACCTCTCAGCAAGGTAGTCGTTGCTTACACTGACGGTGCCACCACAAGTGGAGGTAGTCACAGGAGAGGCGACGGCACAAGCAGAACTCCACATGCAATCCATCCGTAGTCTAGCAAGGGCCAAACTAAATGATACCACATCCTCAAGTCCACCATGGGATTCAGAGTGACTTTAGAGCTTTTTTGGTTAACCTTTCAAAACAGCTCTTCACAACAGTATGAAGGGAGGGTGACAGGAGCCCTTCGCCTGCCCAAGTTGTGGCCCCCTGCAGGGTCAGCCCCCTGCAGCATTTTGAGTAGTTAAAAACCAAGCTCTAAATGGCACCACCCCCACAGTGGACTCGGGGACACGGTATCGTCTAGTTTGGTCCTTGGTTCTGCAAGATTGCAGGGACGTGCAGAAAATCCAGCGGATAGATCCAACCAGCTTTTCCACTGGTGAAAAGGGGTAGGTGGGACTATGGAGCTCCCATTTGGGAAGGGGCTGTGGCTCAGTTGTAGAGCAACTGCTTGGCATGCAGAAGGTCCCAGGTTCAATCCCCGGCATCTCCAGTTAAAGGGACTAAGCAAATAGGTGATGTGAAAGACCTCTACCTAAGACCATGGAGAGCTGCTGCTGGTCTGAGTAGACAATATTGACTTTGATGGACCAAGGGTCTGATTCAGTATAAGGCAGCTTCATGTAAAAAAGTGGTATGGGATAGGGCCTGTAACAAGGAGAATTGGCAGACACTTAATAGAAAAGGTTGTTGAAGACAACCCAGTGTGCTCAAAGGTATGTTGTCATTCCTCACACAACCACCTCCACCTTTTCTGCATGAGCAACAGCTATCATGCTAGGCTCTGTTGTTAAAAGAGGTCCTCCCTTTTGTTTTAAAAAGTAGTTTCCCACTGTTTGTCATTTTTCTGGAGAAATTAATGGTATTTCAATTGCTTGTCGTCTGTTGCACTAATTTGTACAAATGAAAGGAACATGAAGTCATGAGCTCCCAAAATCCAACCAGACAATCATAATTATGTTGAAATCTGGCAATGAAGAAAAGGCCAATACATGTGACCTTTATTTCTATGCTGCTAAAAATACAGATGCATGAGGTACAGGTCACCAACCAGGTTGTACCCTGCAAAATACAAAGCGCCCTTTCTGCTTCCATTAAGGCTAACTGAGGGAACAGAAGATGAGCTCTTCCAAAGAGAAGCCTCTTTTGGCTCAAACCCACTGAGCTGTCAAGTAAACTCAAATAAGAGGTTCAAGGGAAAAAACTGAAAATAAGCTCATAATCCACTAAAAAGTTCAGCCTGAGAGGAAACTGTATTTCAATGGAGTATGTTTAGGAAAATGTATTTGCAATATGGCCTGCAGCAAACTAGCAGCAACTGATAGATTGGTCTTGGTCTTGTTCAACTTGCAAGTACTTAAAGCCTGGGCAGGGTCCAGAAGCATGATCCCTGGGGCATGAATCAGAGGGCTCTTGCCCCTTGGCTCTCAGCCCAAGGACTGTGTCAGGCAGCCTCTTCAATCAGGACCTATCTGGGGTCTGTGTTGGGGTTTTTTCCATTTGATTGTAATATTTAAGTTGTTCAGCTGTTTTGTATTTTCTGCCAGCAGTAAGCAAATAAAACAAATTGTAGACAGCCAGTGTGGTGTAATGGTTAAGAGTGTCAGACCAGTATCTGGGAGACCTGGGTTCATCCCCACTAATGCCATGGAAGTTTGCTGGGTGACCTTGGGCCAGTCACACATTCTCAGCCTAACCTACCTCCCAGGGATGTTTTGAGGATAAGTTGGAGGAGAGGAGAATGATGTAAGCTGCTTTGGGTCCCCAGTGGGGAGAAAGGTGTGGTATAAATGAACTGAATAAAAAAATTGACAAATCATGATGTGCAACACTACATTTCTTAAGAAACAAACAAAATACAATTTAAGATGTTAGCTACCACCACTTTAGGACTTATGCCAGCTTAACCCATTTAGTGACCTAAATACCTCTAACTGCAAGGTAAAAGCACAACAGAAAAGGGGGAGTGAGTGAGGGCTAACAGGTCAAGAGCCATTACAAAGTCCCTGGCAGTTGGCACCCACCAGTGTGAGGACATCCCCAGATTTAGCAAGTATGATGGGATCCACAGCCAGTCCTGGTTCCCTAAAGGATAATACACACATTTGTCATATTCCCACCTTAAATGGTTCAATGCACACTTTTAGTGCAGTCCTAAACAAAAAGGACTTCAGTGGACTTAGAAGGGTACAACCATGCGTAATAAACTGTTAATCTTTCACATACACATAAATATGAATTGTGTGAAAGGACCCAGGAATAAGAACCAGCAAACATTCCCCGCTCTCTGGCCCATCTTCTCTCTAAACCTCTAACAGGGGATTCCTGAAAGGAATGCCTGCACCGGGCTTAGGGGGCAACCCAGTGGTGTTGCCTCCTAAGAAGTGCCGAAACCTCTACCCGGCGCAAAAAAACCGTGAAACCCTCATACGGTTGCATGGGAGATACACCAGCAAAAAGCTGGCATATCTCTACAAAATAAAAAAGGGGCATTCTTGAGCCAAAATGGCTCAGGAGGCCAACTAACGTCGGCCCCGCCCCCCGGCCGGCGCCAGAACACCCCGGGAACACCTCCCGGGGTGCTGGAACACCTCCCAGCTTGCAGCCACAGCCTGTGGTGGCAGCCAGAGGTCGGCGGGAGGCTGCAGCGGTGGCTGGGCCCCGCACTGCGGCGGCGGCCGGGGACCAGCGTCTGGGCCTGCACACCGGAGCTGGGGCTGGCGCTGGCGCTGGGGCCACTCACACCGGCATGCGCCGTCCAAGCACCAGCGGTGTGGGCCCCTGCGCCGGTGGGGGCCGCTGGCACAGTTGTGGAATGGGCTGTTAAGAACTGATCATCATCATTAAGTATTCCGCACTGAAACCAGTGCTACAGAGCTTCAAAAAAAGTGATACTGGAAACTGGCAAGCAAGGAAGAAGACAGAAACAAATTAAATTGCAAGCAGTGTTTTACTTCTATGTAAAATCATGCTGCTCAGCTGTGAAGCAGATGAAAAAGATGAAAAATATTTTATGAATTACATCCCACAAAAAGTAAAAAGAGCTCTACACTTCACGTTGTCATGGTAAATGTTTTACTACACATAAGGATACATGGCATATTTCTAGAAAATAAGTGCTGGCTGCTGTATTCCATCTTCACTGAACATCTACATTTTTGTCAGGACCACCAATTCTAACTTCTCAAGCTGGAATCCTGTTTTTTAAAACCTATGTGAGACCAATAAGAGGAGAACAAGTTTACATTAATCTAGTTCTGCCCTTCTTTACAGACTGCCCCTTAGTGCTGTCAGATTCTTAGTCTGATGTGGAATCTGTGATTTAGCTTATAAACCAATGTAATATTATGCTATATAATCGGCTTGTCCTCTTATCCTCAGGCAACAAGAAATTTTCAGAGATAACTCTTCGACTCCAGTCAAGCTGAAAGCTTCATCTGTTTAACCCCACCCTCAAAAAACAGTGTTAGAGCATTTTTCACTTCACTTGCTAAAAATGGCACTTAGAAGAGAGTGTCCTTAAAGGTGCGCTCTGAGTTAGTTACAAACATAATATAGTGAATACTGGTATTATCTATATCATGGGTGTCAAACATACGGCCCGTCGACCAGATCCAGCCCTTGAGAGTTCTTATCCGGCCCACAAGCCAGCTGAGGCAGTCTGGGCTGGCAAGCCCATTGTGGGCTCACCAGCCGAGGAAGCCAGCCCCCGAGTCCCAATTTGGGATGATAAGCCTGCTCCAGGCTCACCAACCAAGGCAACCACCACCACCCGGCCCCAAGGTGTCAATTATCAAAGACTGTTAAATGAAAGAAAACACTGTAAGAGTGTTATTGTTTTAATCATGTTTGTATTTTAAGTAAAAAATAAAGTAAAAATAATATCATTAATTGGCTTTGCCTGTGTCTTCTATAAAGCTTGTATCTCCAGTACCTGGCATTAAATTTGATGGTACACAAGGCCTGGCCCGACCAAGTGACACTTACATGTAGGAGTGAGGAAACAAACCTGGTTCACCAAATTAGAGTCTGCCGCTCAGGTGGAGAAGTGGGGAATCAAACCCAGTTCTCCAGTAGAAAAGAGCAAGAGTCTAGTAGCACCTTAAAGACTAACAAAATTTCTGGCAGGGTATGAGCTTTCATGAGCCACAACTCACTTCAGATTCAAGTCAGCTGTAGCTCACAGAAGCTCATACCCTGCCAGAAAATTTGTTAGTCTTTAAGGTGCTACTGGACTCTTGCTCTTTTCTACTGCTATTGACAGACTAACACAGATATCCATCCAGTTCTCCAGATTATAGTCCATCGCTCTTGACCACTACACCACTATTCAGTTCAAGTCAGTGGCCAAACTTGAACTGAATTCAACGTAAGTAGAAATACATGCAGAGTAGGAGAACACCCAGGAATCTGTTTTGTCTTAAAGGCATCTATTTCCCCCCTCCTCATGACCTTCAGTTTTCATCTGCCTTTCAGATTTAAGTGGGGAGGGGGTATATTCCTGAGGCAACAAGCTAAACTACCACATTAGACTTTCAGGCTCCAACAGCGACAAGGTTATCACATTAAAAGCAAAAGGGGAAATAAACCATCTGAAAACACATCTGATTTAAGAGCCTTGGGTCAAAATCCTGTGTACTATAGCTATGAATAGGACTCCCCCACCCCATGAATTATGACAACCTGAATGTCTGTAAATTCTCTTTATTTGTACAACATGGGGGGGATATGGAAGCTATTTATTTTGAGGGATCATTGCCACTTGAATAGAGTATGCCCTCTTTGTGAGGGAAAGATGCAGAATCTAACTCAATACATATCCAGTCCCAGGATTTTTGGAGCCTGAGAGGGTGCCAAAAGGTGATTACAGCATCTCAACTAACTCAAGGCACAGCTGGCCTAACAAGATCCTCCATCAGGCAGCAAAGACAGTGAAGTGAACTAGTTTTGATCTTCCTGTGAGGAAGTGGGAAATATTTCAAGAGGATACTTCTGCAAATGGAGTTCTCACAGGGTGCATTTCTAATATCTTTGCCACTTGAAAACTATTAGAAGCAATCGTGCAGATGGGTACAGAATTTAGGATTAAAGAAATAAACTGCTTGCTAGCATAATGAAGAGCATTTGTTCTGCAGAGGCAACAACAGATTCTCGCTGTTGGCAAATTGCTTATCATTCTAACTACCGTATCTTACTCCCTATTCTGAACTTGGACCTACCGTAATACTGGAAAACACATTTCAATCAAGCCAAGGCAAGGGCTGGAAATGAGTAGGCCGATAATAGTACTCTAAACCACAGAATCTGGGTTTCCAGTTGGAATACTAGAATATCACCTATCAGAATGTTATAAAAGAGGGTGAAGATTCAGTTAAAAGTTCAGAAACAAAAGATGTTTTCATCTTTTCTCCCATGTATACCTTTGGTGAGACTCCCTTATTTCCCATATCTTGAAAATATCCTATTGCCAAGGTTGTCCCATTTGGGCAACGTTCCTGTGCCATAACCAGCTGCATGCCATTTAGAAATTTAGTAACTGAACCTTCTCCCAGAGTGGAGATGCAGTGATGTAAAAGGTCACCTGCTGAAAAGATGCATGACAAGCATAGGCTAAAAGGGCATAGTGCGCCTTTATCTAAGCAGCTGTATTTCTCCCTATTTTTTCAGTAATCTATTTTTATTATACTTTGTGTTAAAAGTGTTTCCCACCCTTAGACTCTGGGAATGGGAGAACAAAAACTTAAAACAGTCAAGAAATATCAGAAAAAACAAAAGTCCCCTAATAAAATGAAACTTAATTCATTTTCATTTTATTATCAGTAGGCCAGTAAAGTTGGTTTTTCTTTTTTCCAAAAAAGGGAAGACTGTATTCATTCAGACTATGAAATGCACCCCCTCTTTATAACTTTCCATCTGTATTTAACAGAGTAAAAAAAAAAATCACACTGCTTCCTGTTGAAAAATGAATCTAGTGTCAAGGTTGGCAAGGGAAAAGTCTGAAAAGCAATAATGAAGACCAAAAAAAATGTTTTCTATGAGGCCAAATAAAATTAGTTGAACAAAGAAAGAACAACCATTACGTAAGACAATCAATCATGAACATCATGCAGCTGCACAGAAGGCAGCCACTTTTCAACCATAAATATTTTCTGGCACAAGTTGGTACCTTCAACCCAACTCAGCAGACAACACAGCAAAAGCATAGAAGTCAGAAAGGCAGATCACTTCCATGGAAGTTATGCGATCATCCAATTTCACACAAATTGGGATTATCAAAACCAAATTATCCTTTACCACATCCTGTCAAGAGCTGGGTGGATAGACATTTCCAGCAACTAAAGATATTTACCAGCCAAGGAGCTCAGAAATAATTGCTTCTCCATTTCTGCAGTGCGATAGAGGAAAGGAAAAGCCTACTGCTTTCTGCAAACAAAAGAACTTTAACAGATAAGAATAGGTAGGATATCTGCCCTTGAAAGAACAAACAGGTCCAGACACCTCCTCTTATAGACAGGTCTCCTGACTCATGTAACAATTCCTCCCAAAATTTCAGAGGTGGCTTTAATAAAACCATGAGAATTTAAGATCTGCAGCATTTTGATGGTGTAAGTAGTTCTGCTACTCCTGCCTTTACTAAGGCTATGCCTGCTGCTACACACCATGAGGGAACAAAATAAAGCTAGCTACACCAAATGAAACACTAACAAAAATGATAATCTGGGGTGGCTAATCATTGTTACTTAGAGGTAACATGAAAATGCTACATACACACCAAGAAAGAATAGAATACATGGGAACGTTAACCAGGCAGGAAGTTAATGAGAGATGCAGCCATATTCCTAGGTTTCCTGCCCACACAACAGTGGCATCTCTTTTACGCATACATACAGATTGTAACTCCATCCTCTCACACATCTCCCTCTTCACTTCCCTTACATACCATCTACAGAGTAGATGGGATATCAATAGTGCTATTCCAAGCCACAGAAACGGAGTCTATCAAAATCTTAACAAGAATATGCCAACTAATATGGGAAACAAAGCAATGGCCCACAGACCAGAAATGCTCAATCTACATTCCATTTCTAAAAAAAGGAGACGTCAAAGGCTGCAGCAACTATTGGACCATTGTATTAATTTCTCACGCAAGGACACTGATGCTCAAAATCTTACAAGAAAGACTGTTACCATATATGGAACAAGACATGCCAGCTGTTCAAGCTAGATTAAGAAAGGAATGAGACACTAGAAATCATATTGCAAATTTACAGTGGTTACTGGAGCTTACGAGAAAGTTTCAGAAGAAAATCACAGATTTTCATAGATTACAGCAAAGCTTTTGACTGTGTGGACCATGAAAAGCTATGGCCGGTTTTAGAGGAATTGGGTGAGGCACAGCATTTGATTGTTGTGATGCAAAATCTGTATTCTGGACAAGAGGCTTCTGTTAGGATAGAATATGGAGAAACAGAATGGTTTCCAATTGGCAAAGATAACACACAAGGATTTTTTAATCTCACTACTTCTTCAGTCTATATGCAGGAAAGCTGTATTAGATTTAGAAGAAGGTGGAGTGAAAACTGGAGTGAAAACTCCTGAATCTCTGCCCTCTCAGTGTTCTCCAAACACTGAACAAATACTTTCAGGCCTAATCTCAACATTTCTCAAAGGTTTGAGAAATTATTAAGACGCTGAATCCTATCCCCCAAACAGCCCTGTCTATGTTATGGTTAAAGGAAATGGTCTTAATTGCAGTTTATAAAGGCCATTTACAATGGTTTTTTCTTAAATAAATGTGATCACATGTTGGTTTGGCTACCATTATAGCAGCTCACACAGTGTGATTAAGCAAACTAGTTCACAACTGAACTTGGACTTCAATAGCAGCCCTCTTCCTCGTTGTTAGAGACATACCGTAGATAAAACAGACTAGCCATCACGTCTCTTCAGTCATGTCAGAATAAAGGATTTTTTATGTTTACAATAAAATACACTATCACTCTGTAAAGCTCATAGACTGAATGAAAGCATTTAATAGGAGTGAAAGTCTAAGTGGCAGCTTACTCTACCTTAAGGTCTTTAGACGCTCAGTAGTGTGGTTTCAATAGTGTCTGCTTTGTAAACCAGACAGCCTCTATTATAATTTAATATATGGATGGAAACTAGGGTTGCCAATTGCCTGGTAGTGGCAATTGCCTGGGCTGCCCACCAGCCAGCTGAGGGCCAGCGGGCACTGTGGGCACACATGTGCAGATGCGGCGCACGAGTCTGTTTTGGGTAAACCCAAAAGTGACGCGGACGCTCTAGCACCCTTGGCTAAAACTCTATGGAAACCATAGAGTTTTGGCCAGGATTGCTAGAGCGTCCCCGTCACTTCCGGGTTAAACTGGAAATTACGTAGGTGAATCGCACACAGGTGCGCCATTGAGCGCTAACGCCACGGCCCTGCGGAGCTCCCGCCGGTGGAACTGCGGGGCCTGGCAAGCCTAATGGAAACCAAAATACAACAACTGTCATTTCAGTATATTTTTATTTATATTAATACACACATGACTTCCAAGAAACCCATCTACCACACAAACCAACAGTTATATTTTTCTCCCACACAGAACTTCCTTTACATAAAAAGGATATTTTAGACATTTCCCCTCTTTCCTAAACTGGATGGCATCATAAAACTTTTACAGAGCTGTAGGACGCACTTAATTAAAAGTGTGTTTAAAAATTACACCTTTTCAAGAGCCCAGAACTTTACACAGTGTTATAATTAACAGAAACCAGGCCTAAGATCTGAAGGAACACAACTTGCTGTAGAGGATCCAAGTAGTTCTAATACCAGTACAAGAGAGTTTTGAGTTCATTATATCTGAAGTGACTCTTCAATAACCCCAGAAGTAAGGAATATTCAGAGAACAAACAGTTATTGTTATGATATTGCTCAAATGCTGCAGACTTCATGAATGTTACAGTCCCGTGTGATTTCTGCTATTATGGAGGTAAAATAGCAAGATTCCACTTCTACACTGACTAGTTTACAAAATGGTGATCCAAGATAAGAATTTAGACACTTGCAAAAAAAGTGCTTGTATAGGAATCAAAATAGATGGAATACCAGATTCCAGACTTCAACACAACTTAAAATGATATAATTTTATAATACACTGGTATAGCACTTCAAGAATCCACTACTTCATAACTGTTGGGTACACAGGTTATTCAAAGATTCCTGATTTTACTTTGGTGCTCACTGGTTGCACTGTACATGAACAGGAACTCAAAAATCACCTTTAATGATTTTGTAATTTAAATTTGTATTAGTATATACATCACAAATAAAAAACAAACATTTAGTATACAAACAACCTGAAGATATCAGCCTCGTGTTACAAATAACGATCACATGTGTGTGTAAAGTGTCGTCAAGTAGCTATGTGATCATTTGCAAGACCTTATATTGCTATGTGATCATTTGTGATCATTTGCAAGACCTGAGCAAGGCTGTCAAAGAAACCAGGCCTAAGATCTCATGGCTACCCTATGAATCAATGTCCTCCAAAATGTCCTATCTTTGACAGCCTTGCTCAGGTCTTGCAAATGATCACATAGCAATATAAGGTCTTGCAAATGATCACATAGCAATATAATTATATAAGTTACTGTACAAATGTATATAGATCAGTTATACCTCCAAATACTTTGAAAGAACAAGGGAATGGTGCCGAAGGAAGATGTAATAAAAAAGGGTTAAATAGCTATATGGGAATATGCATACACTATTAAGACCCCTCTTCTTGATGGCAATGTAGGAGATCTGATCTGTCGCTATTGGTTTCTTCACCAAAGTGTTTTGATACAGATTCTCCATTCTTTCAATCATCTCTAGTGAGGTAGAGCTACAGTGTTGTGTTCTTTACTGACTAGAACAAGAAATTCCACATTTCAGAACCAATTACTAGAACAGTTCTATTCTTCCCATTACCAATGCTATTATTCATGCTAACCCGGTGTATCAAGAAAATACAGTTTCAGATCTGGGAACCTTTTCAGTAGACTAGAACATAAACAATTATGATATGTTTGGAAGCCAATTTTAGAATACTTCCTTAATAATCAGCTTCTTTATATGATCACAGCATACATGAAATAAGCCATCTTGGACACCCCCAAATATAGACAAGGCCTCAGATTAGTCTCATCTCTAGATGACCCTTGATTTTGCTGAGCAATATATGCTCAGTGAAGATGTAATTTTACTAACCATGTGAAGATGTAATTTTACTAACCATGTTTTACTAACCATGTTTAGCTCAAAAAATGATTCTCGAAACATGGTTTTATATTATGGTTTGCAGGAGACCCTTAACCATAGTAAAGCATTATGTCTACCCTGACCCAAAGTCACAAGGTAACTCTTAACAAAATATAACTGCATTAGGGATAAGTGATATCAGATTTATTATCTTCTTCTAGAGCAGTGTTTCCCAACGTGGGCAATATTGCCCCCTGGGGAGCAGTGAAACGATCCAGGGGGGCAGTAGTAGCCTCAGGGGCAATTGGGGGGTGTTGAATAAAAATAAGGGGGGGTGGAAGCATAAAGAAAGAAGAGAAGAAAATTTTGAAAAACTGTTTGTATATGTTTCATCTGTTGTATAACAATAGAGTTAAAGTCATAGTGATTACTTTATTCTCCAAATAAACACACAAAATGCAAGTTATAACCAATCAGTGGCAGAAGTGGATCTACTGTGAAACTAATGACGCCTAATCCTGGAGGGGTCCCCTGAAGCAACTTTTTTTTAATGAGTGAATTTCTCAACAAAATCGATGGAGTTTTTTAGTGATAGAATCATAAACCAATGGGTTGAAGTAGTTAACACTGACTTTAGAATATGCTCTAATACCCATTTCATGGCCTCAAAATGTCCCTGTAATCAGTCAAATTTTAAAATTTTCTTGGAGGCTTGCAGTGCTCAAACCCCAAATGTTAGGGCTCACTGAGCTTGCCATAATAGTTCACAGGGCCAGATTCAGTATACATTTATTTAAAATTGTGTTCAAAGCACTGCTATACAAGTCAGACCTCAAATATATTAAAATATTAAAGGGTTGAATCTTACTATTAATCAGTTTGGCTAAACAACAGACACCACTACTGCTGCAAAGAGCCTTCCTCTGGTAGAAGCAGAAGAACGTGCTTCTTCTACCAGAGGAAATCCACACAAATGGGACAAAGGCACCATGTGCCAGAGAAATGGATTCATAGGTTCCAACCCAATAACTTTGAGCAGACAAATACTATCTTCATCTATCCTCTGTTCTATATCAGCAGTATGCATGCATTCAGACAGCAGGGCTGTTGCACATGAAAATATCTAGCCAAATTCATGCAGAATCCCCACATGATCAATACCAAGATCGTTTTAATTTATCCTGGACAGAGCACAACCATGGGGTGCAAAAACTTTCCACAGACACCATGCTTTTCATTACCTTGAAGCTGGCGTCCAGCATAGCAGTCTGGGGCTGATACCAAGGTTATCTGGCTGATACCAAGGTTATATGGTACAAGTCTTACCATGAAAAATATGGAATCAGCAACAGCAGGTAGTCCAACATTTATTAAATGAGCATCTGCATTCACAAAAATAAAAGTGTGCAATGTTAAAATGCAGATTTTGAGAACTTCAGAAAATGTCATTGTGTAAAATATAGTCTAATGTTCCCCAATGCACAGAAGAAAAAACCCAGTGCATTAAAATTAAATCACACGTGCCAACACATTGCTCATAAAACAAGTTGGTTTTTATATTTGTTTGAAAATTAACAGCTGCAAGTGGGGGACCTGCATGGACTTGTTGGGAGCATTTCATTTCCCTCTTTCTCTTCCCTGAAAGCCCCCACAGTCTCTTTCCTTATCCTATCTTATTCTCTCCTGCCCACTCACCAGCCAACTTACCTTTCCATTCCCCATTCCCCCTCATCTTCAAGATTTTCCTCGTTCCCCATCCCTGCAGACTCTCCCTGTGAAAAGTCTGGGCAAGCTGCACAGAACGGAGCCTTGTTTACTTACGTGAGGGCTCCTTCTGTTCTGGGATCGAAGGCATCTTGCAACTGTGGGTTTTACCATCACGTGCCCAGGGAGACAGGACTAAAAGCTTCACTTCCTGTCTTCCTGGGCGGGATCTCCACCCATATCCAGTTTTCGGACTCGCCGAGCTAAAGGAGACAGGTAAGTGCAAAAAACAGCAACAACGCTACCGGGATTATTAGAGTGTGAGAAGGAAATGAGAGGAAACATATCCACATGAGCACTTAAGGATACACACGCTCTTGTTGAGAGCAAGTTGATGGGCGAAGGAGACGGTATGGTCCCCTACAGGGTGCCCCATGAAAAACCTGAAACTGATTTCATTAAATTACTACTATGTCTTGGAAGTGAGCTCTGGGCGGGCAAGATGCCTTCGATCCCAAAACAGAAGGGGCCCTCACGTAAGTAAACAAGGCTCTGTTCTCGTTCTGGGTTCTCCAGGCAACTTGCAACTGTGGGATCTCCAAGAGCTATCCTGTTTGGGTGGGATGAGGAGCTTCCAAGACGTGTTACAGAACTCTCCTGCCGAAGGCTGCGTCGGCAGAGGCCATAGTATTAATCTTATAGTGCCTGGTGAAGGTGGACACTGACGTCCAGGTGGCTGCCTTACAAATCTCCTCCACCAAGGCTTGTCTATCAAAGGCTGCCGAGGCAGCAGCCCTCCGCACTGAATGAGCCGTGATCCCTTCCGGGACCGGGACCTTACTGGCTTGGTACGCCGTAGCGATGCACTGTCTTATGGCGTAGCCTATAGCCGTCCTAGACATCTTAAGACCCTTGCTGGGGTTGTTTAAGGAGATGAACAGAGAGTCTGACCTTCTCAGGTGAGAAGTACGCTTAATGTAGACCCTGAGTGTTCTCCGCAGATCCAAGTTGTGCCACTCCTTTTCCTTTGGATGGCTAGGGTTGGGGCAGAAAGACGGCAGGTGGATTTCTTGCTCCCGGTGAAACACCAAATTAACTTTTGGAACAAATGTAGGGTCCGGTCGCAGGACAACCTTGTCCCTGTGAAAAACACACAAGCCCTTCCTAACTGACAATGCTTCTAATTCCAAGACCCTCCTGGCCGAGGTAACTGCCGTTAAGAAAATTGCTTTCATTCTTAGCATCTTTAGCGGGATCTCCCTGATGGGTTCAAAGGGAGGTCTGGTGAGTGCAGCCAGCACCACGTTGAGACGCCACGTAGGAAAGCGGTGGATGGCTGGAGGGCTGGTCTGGATCACTCCCTTCAGGAAGGTCTGAATGTGTGGGTGCCTGGAGAGTGCAATTGCGTTAATGGAAGGAATGACTGAAGATAGAGCTGCTATCTGCCTGCGTAGTATAGCTGCTTTCAGTCCCTGTTCCACCCCGTCTTGCAAGAATTCCAGGACCTTGGGAACTCTAGGAAATAGAGGATCGACATCTTTTCTTCTGCACCACAGAACGAAGGCCTTCCATGACAGGCCGTATATTCTCCTAATGGATGGCTTTCTAGCCTAGATCATGGTATTGACAATCTCTGTGCTGTATCCCTGTTCTAGGAGCCGGTTCCGCTCAACTTCCAGGCGGTCAAGCGCAGCCATTGAGGGTCTGGATGGCGCAAGGGCCCCTGAAGTAGCAGATCTGGTATCGGGGGCAGCTCCCAGGGCCGCTGTATCGCCAGCTCCTTGAGACTGGGAAACCATGGCCTTCTTGTCCAGAATGGGCAACCAGGATGACTGTTGCCTCCTCCTTCCTGATCTTTCTGAGTACCTTCGGGAGAATGGGAAGAGGTGGAAAGGCGAAGAGGAGCTCTGATGGCCATGGAGACACCAGGGCATCCATTTTCTCTGCTTGTGGATGGAAGTACCTCGTGAAGAAGCGTGGGAGATGATTCTTGCCCTAAGCAAACAGGTCCACTGTCGGCTGTCCGAATCTCTCTGAGATTTGGAGAAAGATGGATCTGTTGAGGGTCCATTCCCCTTCGTCGAATGTCTGGTGACTCAGCCAGTTGGATGGAGATTTAGGGCTCCTCTGACGTGTTCCGCCGAGATGGACCGGAGGTTCTGTTCTGCCCAGGTGAATATGAGGACTGCTTCCTTGTGATGTCTTGACGACCTGGAGCCCCCTTGCTTGTTTATGTGTGCCTTGGCTGACACATTGTCTGTTCTCACGAGGACGTGACGATGGCGAAGCGTGTCTTGAAACTGGATCAGGGCTAGGCAAATGGCTCTGAGCTCGAGGAGGTTTATGTGAAGACCTTTTTCTGACCTTGACCACGTTCCTTGGGATATGTGAGATAGGCATGTCGCTCCCCATCCTTCCATGCTGGCGTCCGGGTGGATCTGGATCTGATCCTCCATCAGGAAGGCCAATCCCTTGCTGAGATTCCTTGGGTTGTGCCACCACAGTAGGCTGGACCAGAAGCTCTGGTCCAGAAGTAGGCTTTTGTTTAACTTCTTGGTGATCAGCTGCAGGTGAGGCTGTAGAAGACTCTGCAGTGGTCTTGAGTGGAACCTGGCCCAGGGAACGCAACTCAGGCAAGACACCATTAGTCCCATCAACTTGGTTAGAAACATTACTTTCCCCGATTTTGCCCTTAGCAGTGTTAGGATGACGGATCTGATTTTTTGTATCTTGTCTGGAGGCAGGGAGACTAAATTCCTGCTGGTATCCAAAATGACCCCTAGATGGCGTAGGCGCTGAGTGGGTGTCAACTGGCTTTTCTCCAGATTTATCAGGAGGCCATGCTCTGACAGAGTGCACTACCTTATGTGTGTGGGCCTCTGCTTCTGGCACCGACCTGAAGCAGGTCAGCAAATCGTCCAAGTAGGAAAAAACTCTTATCCCCTCCAGTCTGAGCGTGGCCACCAGGGTTATAAGTACCTTGGTGAACACTCGAGAGGCGGAGCCCAATCCAAAGGGGAGGGCCCTGAATTGGTAATGTTGTCCCGCGTAGTAAAAGCGAAGAAACCTCCTGTGCAGTGGGTGAATAAGGATATGCAGGTAGGCTTCTTTCAGATCCAAGGGCGTCATGAAGTCCCCTGGCTGCAGGGCCTCTATGATGGACTTCAACATCTCCATCCTGAACCTTCTGTACCTTACAGCCCTGTTCAGGGGCTTCAGGTTCAGGTTGGCCCTCCAGTCCCCGTTGCATTTTGGGACTGTAAAGAAGATTGAATAAGTCCCGCTGCCAATCTCCATGGAGGGAACAGCCTGCATGGACCTGAGATGAGTTATGGCTGCCAGGGTTCTTTGGTGCTTTTCCCTTTTTTGTGATCTGGGGGACCTCAGGAATCTGCTTTTTGGTGTGTTCACAAACTCTATTCGATATCCCTCGGACACCACTCGGGATACCCAAATGTCTGTGCGGGAGGGACCCACTTGTGGCTGAAGTGCTGCAATCTCCCCCCCACTGCCAGGTGTTCGGCGTCGTGGCTTATTGCCCTTGGAGAACTTGTCTCCCTTGGGGCGGAAATGCTGTTGGCCCTGTTGGGGACGAAAAAACTTTCCACTCCCCTTGCGAAAGGAGCCCCTGGAGCTGTTCCAGCTATCTCTATGCTGGTCTGGCCTGAAACGCGGTAGTGCGTGGAAGGACCTGAAGGCAGGGTAGGAAGTGGTGGATCTCCTATCCTTTCTGGCTGACTTTGGTAGTACCTTCCTCTTGTCCTTGTCCTCGACCAGGATCTTTTCAAGCCTATCCCCAAACAGCTTCCCTCCTGTGAAGGGATAGGAAAGGGTAAGTGACTTGGTTTTGAACTCATTCTGTCAAGGCCTCAACCACAGGGACCTTCTCACTGCTATGGTGGAGGATAGGCCGCGGGCTGCGAAGGTCATTGAGTCAAAGGACGCATCTGCCATGAAAGCAGCCGCTTTGGAGAGGCGATTAAGGCCCTCTACAACCCTGCGGTTCTCGCCTGAATACAGCTGAGCTATCTTTCTAATCCAAACTATGGATGCTCTGGCCATGATTGAAGTGGCTGCCGAGGCTTGAATGGCTAGTGCCGAGGAGTCATGAATTTTCCTGGCCAGATTCTCGGCCTTTCTGTCCATGGGGTCTCTTATGTTGCCCATGCCGTCCTCAGCAGGTAGGTCCGGGGAGTGGACTGCCGTGACTAGGCCATCAATGATAGGTACTTGTAAAAGCTCCATAGCCTGAGGTGTCATGGCATAAAGCCTCTTGATGCTGGCTGGAAACTGTTGGCCAGGGGTTTGTCTAATTCTGCTTTGACCTGGTTTTCAAAGTATTCTGGGAAAGGAAAGGTATGTTGCCAGGGCTGGGATCTGGGGGAAAATTCCTTATCACCTTTTTTCTTAGTGATCGTAGCAACTGTAGCCAGATCTGGCTCTTCGTTTAGATCTAGGGAAACTAGGGCCTTTGTTAGTAGGCTCTGAAAATCCTCTGCCCCAAAGAGGCGAGGCTGTTGTTCCTCCCAAACCAATGGATTGTCTTCGTCAGAATCAAATTCCCCTTCTTCTCTGCTTTCCCCTTCAGAATCACCCATAATGGATGAGTCATCCTCCAGGGAGGCCCAAGTCTGAAATGCGCGGGAAGATTTCCTTGCCGCCTTTGTGTTCCAGCCCGACCTCTCAGCCTCTAAGGGGCCCTCGCCAGATGTGCCTTGAGGGTCCCCAGAATCTGAATTCACAGCACTATCCTGGGATAATTTCCCCGAAGACCTGAACAGAGGGGAGAGGGAATCGCTAAAAGCCTGCAGCATCTGCTCCTGCTTTTCCATAACCCCCGTAAACAAATTAAAGGCTTCCCCGCGGGAAAGCGGAGAGTCTGGGGTAAACGTGCATGTGCCCCCCCCCCCCCGCTTTTGAAAAACACGCCTTCCCCTGGCTGAGTACTCACATCTGGCTTGCCGCCGCTCGACTTGCCGCCACGCGGGACTCCGTGGGCGCCATTTTCAAGCAGCTTGGCCGAGCACGCTTGGCGCCAGAAGCCTCTGCGCCTGAATCTGCGGCGCGCGCCTTTTTTGAGGCGCCTAGGCTCTCTGCGCCAGATTCCGCGGAACCGTTGGAATCCCTCTTGCGACTCCGCCCTGTCAAGGCGACGAGGGCTCGGTCGTTCTCCCCCTCGGAGAGGAGCTCCTCGTCCGAGTCGCCCCGTTCGCCCATCCTTGCTCTCCGGAGCGAAGACGGAGGAGTGGGAAAAGGGGGGGGGAACGGTAAAAGAAGCAGGAGGGAGACTGTCTCTCTCTCTCTCTCTCTCTTTTTTTAATGACCGAGGAGGAATGAGGAAGTGAAGAAGCCCAGGGATCAGAAGGTAAAGGATCAGAAGATAGAGGAAATCCCGGGTAAAAAGGGTACTCCAATGGCGGAGCCTGTTGGCAAAGCTGCTTCCCTGTACAAGGCAGGACAGAAACTGGATATGGGTGGAGCTCCCGCCCAGGAAGACAGAAAGTGAAGTTTTTAGTCCTGCCTCCCTGGGCACGTGATGGTAAAACCCACAGTTGCAAGATGCCTGGAGAGCCCAGAACGAGACAACAGTACCATCTCGCCAGTAATGTCAGATAGCTAGACATAATTTTCAGACTTTCTCCACCCAACAGCAGCTCCATGGAAGCCACAGTATTTGGATGGTGGAAGCACAAGGAAACACAGTACAATGTCTTCTTTTACTGGATGCTACTGGGGAGAGACAAAGATGTTGCTGTCATGGCAACCATATATCCTTTACAATGTGAAATGACTACATTTAAAAGGAAATAATAAACTGATTTTGGGACCTTGTGAAAAGTAACTAGTTTACTCTTAATTACAGCTCCTTTCCATTACCATGAAAAGTTGTATCTGGCAAAGTAGAATGTAGCCTATGAAAACTACAAACCCAAAAAAACGTGATAGCCCTTGTTTTGGAAAACATATCAGTCCCTCTCAATTTTGTAATTATTTTTGACAGGAATTTAAACCTGGCATTGTTCTAGCCATTGTAATTGTGTTGGATATGCCTAGAAACCAGGCAAGGATTCTTGGAAACCAATGTTTCATGTTATAAAGTTTTGGTTGTGCTTGCATTTTCTAACTGAATACCCAAGTTACAGCTCTGCCTTGCTCTCAGCCTACTACATGTGGTCGAAGCTAATTAATAGGAAAATAATAAATATTGGTATTTCCTTCAACTCTATTTTGCTTCTCAGGAAAGAGGCCTTTAGATTGCTGTGTCAATGCCTTCTAGATATAGAAAGGCAAACTTTATTCTCTTCAGTGAACAGACGTTGTTCTCCAATGTTTCATGGTGTTGCTCTGGATTATGGCACTGTAGCTGCTTATTTCATTTGGAATCACCTGACATCCGCAGAGCATTTATGCTTGCCAAATTTAATATTCTTCCACCAGCCATTTTATATGGTAGACATAAGAGAATTCCTCTCAGCAACAGGTGTTGTCCATGAATGGTTGGGGTACATGAATGCTTAATTCATGTGTTATTTCATTGTAAATTTTACTTGGGGCTGAGGAATGCTTTTATCAGACCTCTGTCTAGTGCCCACAGCTTCTCAGACCATCAGTTGGTGGCATATCTTTTATCAGATAGACATTATTTTATCACTCAACAAGTAGCCAGATATCTGCTAGCTGCACCAAGAATACGTGAACAGCTTATACATGTTCCTAGATAACATTACTGACACTGTTGTTTTAATGCTTTTATAGACTGTTTGGTTTTTGCAATTTTGTTTTATAACATGGTGTGACAAATGCCTAATAAAGGTGATGATGTACCACATCCTCAAAATGTAGAGCATCATGTTTATCAGCCAGCCCCAGCCCCAAAAAAAACTTCAGAAAGGGAGAATGTTTGCTTATTGTCATGTTCCTCAGAGATGAGAAATTAATAATGAAAGGAGAGCACCAAGGACCATAGGAACTCTTCCTTCTAAAACCAAATACAACTGTGATTAATTAATATTAAACAAAGCAGTCTCTGCCGTGTCAAGGTTCCCACAGAGGCTGGATTCCTCTTTATTTCATATATGGATTACCTGCCAGTCAATGAGCATACCCCTGTCAAATGCTGTAGTGCTGTAGTGCATACTTAATCTATGTGTAGCACCTTATAACTTTTCTTCTGTACACCCTTGGCTCACTCCCCTGCTTCTTTCTTTCTTCACTAATCTCTAAAGGACTAGTTATTTTAATGAATTCAAAGAGAACATATTTGTTTTGCATTTATTTTATTAATGTTTTTCTTAACATTTTAAAGCTTTTATTCAATATCCTTTTGTAAAGAAAAATGGTCAATAACTTGTAATCCAAAAAAGATAACTATTAACATTTAAGATTAAGTGTCATTCAAAAGATCTCAAATCACTGCTTAGCTAGGAGGCTCAGAAGGGCCTTCAACATATCTCTCTCCATCCCTTTCCAGTTTCTCCCATGTAAAATAAGAATTATTAACCTTACATACAAAATGGCAAAGTATAAAAGACGGAAACAGGTAACAATTTGCACAAGCAAAACCAGTACTAACTGTATTTCTCCAAGACTGATAGCTGTTCTGGACATTTAGCAGAATAATATTGAAGTAAAAATGCCCAATCATATGAGCAATTTGGCATCTGATCATGAAATGCCTTCAGAACTAGAATGCCAAAAGACTTTATTCATATGACAAATCAGCACAGCTGTATTCAGAGCTGGAAAGGACAACAAGCCTTAACCACTGCATGCATATATGTGTATGTGTGTGTAGGTCTCATTGTATAGTGTTACCCTACAAAGGATGCATATTAAATGGAGGCCTAAATTATATTGATCATGAAATGCCTTCAGCACTGGAATGCCAAAAGCCTTTATTCTTATGACGAATCAGCACAGCTTTATTTAGAGCTAGAAAGGACAACAACATACCTTAACCACTGCTTACAGAGAAAATATATATTCAGGTCTCACCATATAGAGCCACCCTACAAAGGATGCATATTAAATGGAGGCTTAAAAGTTGCATTTATCTTACATCAGGGAATATGGTTCGATCAAAGTATAAAAAGATCCCCAGAAGGATCTCTGGAAAATCTTCAGATCTAAAGCACATTTAATGAAAACCATTTTTGATCATTAGGTATTGATACTTCATTAGCCGTTCAAAAGAGTACTTCATTTCGATATAACAAAATGCACACACTTCCACTTGCTATTCCAGGAAATCAATTCAAAACACATTCATCCCAATTAAACAAAGTCAATTAATACTAATTGCATACTTTACTTGCAGATACATTCTCACATTAGCAAATCTCAAAAACACATTTATATAAAAGAGTGCTTGTGTCTAACCTCAGTCTTCATTTAGCCTCTGTCAATTACACTTTTTAAAAAACAGCTCCCATTTGTGATAAGGTCAGTCTTGTCATTCCCATACTAGTGGGGGTAGACATAAAGGGTGATGTCACAAAGATAATGGGTTTTCTAAAGGTAAGGAATTATGAACAGACAAGGTGTACTTACTTACTAAAATAAGTAAAATATATAGAACAAACGTTACCAAAAAATCACAAATTAACAGAAGTATCGGTGAGCAGTTTTCCATTTAAAACCACATCTTTAATGCCATATCATTATATATAATCTCTGAATGCTCTTTTGCCTCAAAGAGACAGGCAGTTTAATACAAAGTACATAGTACTAAATACAGACCTTCCCTTGAAACATCATCTTTCAACCTGAATCCCCCATCTGTAAAGTGGAAATATTAATGAACTGTCTCACCGATCATGTGAAGTTGGAGATAAAGACTGTGCATAACCTTTTCTCCTCTACCCCTGTTCAGGTTATTCTCATCAATTAATTTCTTTCAAAGCTCACCTCTCTCCAGACATAATTGAATAAGTAATTAATTAGCTATCACATTTTTATCCTGCCCTTCCAACCAAGGAGCTCAAGACAGTGAACATGATTTCTCTCATTATTCCTCACAATTGCCCCATGAGGCAGATTAAGTAGAGAAACATCTACTGGCCCTAGGTCATCCAGTGAGCTTCGGAGCCAAATGGTATTAAACTTGGGTCCTTCCACTCTGACACTCTAGCCACAGCATAACACTGGCTCACAACCTTTTACTTTTGATTAAAATTAGAGAGATCAGTCTCTGATGGGTATAGGTGATTCAGGCAAGAATCAACTACAGTATTAGATTCCATCAAAGACTTTATTTACAAATGCTGTATCCAACAGCAACATACCCATACTTGACATTCAGCCTCTAGTTGGGTTTCAGTCATATTGCTCCGAAGTTCATGAAACACACACTGCAATTCAATCTTTGCTTTGATCACAAGACATACCACTCAACTGTTCCAAAATATCACACACACCCATTTGGTATCAGCATCATTTGACATTTCCTGAGACACCTGTCTTCTAATAAAATAAATTCACTCTTTCCATCTATCCTCTTCAAAACAAGTTTGTTGCCTTTTGTAACCTAACTACTAGAGTCACAATGATCAGAACCTTACAAAAGTCTTCTACATTTTTTCAAGAGGATTATCATCTCCCTCTTCAAACATTCCTTTGGTATCAGCCATTGTCTTATTCCTTCCTCAGTAAGAGTGTGGGACAAAGTGTTTGTTCATTATATACCAAATCATATTATTTCCAAGTGTCTTAATCCTAAAGCTGTACATGTATTTATAACTTCCTCATCTTCATATGTATGTATTGCTACAATCGTTATCACTTTTAGTATTTTAGTCACATGTTGCTCCAGTTTGAGAACCCTATCAATGCCATGGAAATGAACCTAATTTTATTGTTTATAATGGAGAGTGGTGGACTAGGACAGAGAAGAACCAAGTTTAAACCCCCACTGGATGATCTTGAACAATCCATTCACTCTCAGACCGATCTACCACACAGGGTTATTGTGTTGATAAAATGGAGCGCAGGAGAATGCTGTAAGCTGCTTTGGGTCCCCATTGGGGGAAAAGGCAGGGCACAAATGAATTAAATAAATAAAATATTTGGAGAAGCTGCACTTCCCACAGACATGTCTGAAGAGAGGAGGAGGAGCAGTAATAGTAGTTAGGGCCTAGGACAGACAGTCTTCATGATGCTGTTCAGCCATCAGCTCTTGTCCAGCAATAAGACCTCAGTGGAGAAGATTCCAGAAATGAGGGTAGAGGCTTCTTGCATTTTAATTTGTCCTTGCTTGCTTCCTTCTCCCATATATAAACAGGGCCAGTTATTTTTCCCAAGTTAATGGATGCTTCTTAAAAGAAAAGCTAGATTGCTGAGGAGTTGGGGGTAAGAAATATTATGTTAATAAAAGGAAGGAAGGCTGTGAGAAAGGCAGGAAACAGCTCAGGTTGAATGGTGAGGTAAGATAATAAGAAAATCACTTTTATTGTTTCTTCGCCATGGTTCTTCATGGACAAAACAACAATTTGCAACCTTTTCTTCCACACATCCAGTCTTCCACTCCAGGATTCTATAACCACTCAAGGACTTGAGCAGGCCAGTTTCCTCATCCTTCTGTTTCTTTTCCTAACTGCTCTCAGAGGATAGTCATGTTGATCTTCAGTAGAAGAGCTAGATTTGAGTCCAGTAGCACCCTAGAGCCTCACAAAATTTTCAGGGTATAAGCTTTTGAGAGTCAAAGCTCTGGCAAAGGGAGCTTTGCCTCTTAAAGGTGTATACCTTGAAAATCTTGTAGGTCTTTAAGGTGCTACTGGGCTCGAATCTAGGCTCTTCAACAACTCCTAGTATTCTGTATCTGCTTGAGCATGTTAAGTCTTCACCAGCCTGTATTGGGGGAGGGGTTAACTTACAAAGTCTTATTTTTCTGCATATTTGGGGAACCGACTACTTATGTACAAATAATCACTACCTGGTCTGCGAGGGGCCTGATTTTGCTCCTTTTGTGATGGGCATGAGCTATCCGCTTCAACATCAGATATCACAGCTATAATAGTGAAATTAAAACTTCCTACCCTTAGAAATGTTGCCCTTGGCAAAATGACTGCGCATCCTACTGTACAGCAGCAGATTACTTCTTTCAGATAACTTTGCCATTAAACATTTTTCTAACTGTAAAACTACTAGTAAGTTTCTGCAGAACCCCAGATTTCTGTGGAACACTGTTTGAAAACCACTGCCCTAAAATTAAGGATATGTCCACCAACAGTTATAATCAGGAACACAAAGTACATCAAAGTCAGTATATTCCTTTCCCCCTTAAAAGTTCTTCCATTCATAAATCTCAAGCAGCATAATTCTAACTCTATTGTTTAAGAGATATAAAGACTAAGATTAATTTTGCCACGGCTGATAAATAGGGTATTAACTCAGACACAGGGGTACTAGTCCAGTCTGTTAGAAGAGGAACAACTTGATCTTAGATCCTCGTAAAAATGACATTGCAGGAGCACGTGCGCTAAAGAATCAATAGAACTAGAAGAAAACTGGAGGTCCTTTCTGAATATGGTAGGCTCATGTATCTACCTTGCATAACCATAGAAGGGTTAGCATTTAGTTTAGCAAGAAAAAAAGCTCTTAAAAAACAAGTTGTCAAGAAATAGCTATAAGCAGGCAAGCAAGAAGGGGGAGGAATTCCAAAGAACTGAGACGAGCAAATGCAATGAGCACGAATCAACGTGTTAACTTGCTCTCTTTAATATGCTTTAATACACTTTTTATTTCAGAGAAAGTCTGATTTCCCATGATTTCTGATCATATCCCACAATATGTCCATCAATGACAACTTCGCATTAAAAATGTTTTGTCATGAGGACCTATATGAGCCATGTTTCAAAAAAACTAGATATCCCTCAGTGCTTAAAAAAAAGCCTAAATTATAGCTTAAAGGCAAACAACCATGCCCTCACTTCAAGAGACATTTGGCCAAACTCAGAACGAAGGGATTTACAAAGCTTCAAACCCAGGTTAAAATCTAACCATACATTACCCCAGTCTGCTTGCAAGAGCTTAAAAAATGCCTTGACCTTATCAAGACTATAGGGACCACTGGGGGGGGGGGCAATCAATTTTCTCCCCTCAAAGATCAGAGAGCTTTTGCCTGGTGTTGCAACTGATTACTTGAAATAATAAGGTGCGGATGGAACAAACAGATAGACTCCAATTAACTGATAAAAATAAAGGCCATGATTACAAAACCAACTAATTCCTTAGACTTCCAGAAATTGCAAGGATACCCTCAAAGGTAAAAAGCTGCCTTTGGACAGTAACTTCAATAGAAAGCTGACTTAGGGAATGCTGGTTCATCATGCTGATGGACAAAATTACAATATATAGACAGATGAGGGAAAATAAAACACTTACCTAAACTACATTTGTCCAAAAATAAAACCTTTTATTGTTTACTACATTAAAAATGTTGAACTAAAAATACTCTTTTGTGTATAGATAGATCAATATAGCGAGCTTCAGCTAATAGACATGATATCAATATTGTTGTCTTTCTCCATCGTATTTCCTTCTTGCATGTAATGTTTTGGGAATTTGTGATTAACTCTTCAGAATGTAATTGGATAATACTTCATGCTTAACAAGGATAAAATTTCTTAAGAGGGCAGATCCCCTACTCATACAAAGTATAAACAGACCAATAAAATTAGCACTCATTATCTTTGAAAGTACCACAAGAGTCATTAATACTTCCAGATTTTATTTAATATATTTTAATGTTTTATTTTTACTGTTTTCATTTTGCAAGCCTCCTTGGGCAGTTTCATGAAGAGGCAGAATAAAATGTTCTAAATAAATCTTGTTGATTAATTTGACTGATGGAGGAAGCTTCTGGAAGACTCACCAGCTAGAATGGCTGGAATCTAAATTGGCTGGAATCTTTATAAACTGTCTTAATAACTCAGTGTAATGAGCTAACAATATGCAATCTGTATCTGTGTGGGTAATATATCATCCTCCTTTACCTTAAACACTACCCCATGATTAATGCAGAGAAAGGAGGAAATTTGCAAAGGTATAAACACGAGTGCCTGCAGCCCAACCAACATTCCCATACTGGTGTTGCTATATCAGTTCCAGGCCATTATGTTCATGACACACAAATAAGCACCCTTCTACATGGCTTCTGCATTGAGGGACACATAGGAAACTGCTCACCACATACACACTGTGAAACATTAACACGATGTTACATTTATACTGTTCTTTTACAATTCTCTCACTGGACTGCAATTGAATCTTCAAACTCACAGCAATACAGGACAAGGAAAAACATGCTAGAGAGAACCTAGATGCCATGAAGCTGGGCCAAAAGCTCAACAGGACACACACACAAAAGAATTAGGCTAAGCTACAACTAAACTGTGAAACGGCCAGGTTCCGGAGAGCAGCATTTTGAATGGAAGAAAAATAATACACCTAGGTGAAACATATGCGAGATACAGGGGAGAGGCTAAGATGAGAAGATTCAAGACTTAGAAGTTTTAGTCGCGTAAAGCTAGACAGGTGTCAGAATCTAGGGAAACAGTTTACTTGCAATAACTTACAGGACAACTTTGTGCCTGCATAGGAAGGTGCAAAAACTGTTAAAGCAAAACCAAAAAAATATATAGAAATAAATTTGAAAGAGAACATTCATGCAGATGTACTTGAAGTCCTTGAAGATGGTTATCATATCATGTCTCAGTCTTCTCCTCTTCAGGCTAAACATAGGTTGAAGGAGCTGGGTATGTTGAAGGAGCTGGGTATGTTTAGCCTGAAGAGAAGACTGAGAGGTGATATGATAACCATCTTCAAGTACTTAAAGGGCAGTCACATAGAGGATGGTGCCGAGTTGTTTTCTGTTGCCCCAGAAGGTCAGACCATAACCAACAGGTTGATATTAAATCAAAAGAGTTTCCGTTTAGACATTAGGAAGAATTTTCTAACAGTTAGAGTGGTTCCTCAGTGGAACAGGCTTCCTCGGGAGGTGGTAAGCTTTCCTTCCCTGGAGGTTTTTAAGCAGAGGCTAGATGGCCATCTGTCAGCAATGCTGATTCTATGACCTTAGGCAGATCACGAGAGGAAGGGCATCTTCTGGGCATAGAGTAAGGGTCACTGGGGGTATGGGGGAGGTAGTTGTGAATGTCCTGCATTGTGCAGGGGGTTGGACTAGATGACACTGGTGGTCCCTTCCAACTCTATGATTCTATGTTTTACTGAAAAAAGACATCTCCAAGGGGAAATGGAAATGATTTCTTAACACAACCAACATAGGAGAGAAATGGACACCATATAAACCATAATATTCTGGCCAGCATGGTGTCGTGGTTAAGGTGTCAGACTAGGACCTGAGAAACCCAGGTTCAAATCCCCACTGGCGCCACGGAAGCTTGAAGGTGACCCTAGGCCAGTCACATACTCTCTGCCCTGATCCTGGCTAGTATTTGGATGGGAGAACTCCAAGGAATACCAGAGTCATGACACGGAGGCAGGCAATGAAAAACCACCTTTAACATTTCTTGCCTTATCAATCAGCTAGGTTGTTGATCAATGGTATTTTAACATCACAATTTGAAATTCAAAAGGGCACCAGACAAGGTTGCCCTCTCTCACCGTTGTTGTTTATTTTAGTGTTAGAAGTTTTATTGAAAAAGATTAGATATACTCCAGATATAATAGGATTTCAATTTGGGAGAAATCATATTAAAGCTTACGCAGATGATTTAGTATGATTTTTGACTGCTCCTATTAATCAAATTTATAACTGGAATAAAACGGTGGAGGTTTATGGAAAACTGGCAGGATTTAAGATAAATAAAAATAAAAATAAATTATTGGTTAAAAATATGACTCTTTTGCAGCAGAAAGACTTATCAAAAAAGACTGGCTTTTCTATTGAACATAAAATAAAATATTTGGGTATATGGGTAACCTCAAACAATCTTAATTTATTTAAAAACAATTATATTAAGCTATGGCAACAAATTGTTATAGACTTAAAAAATTGGGGGGGAAATACCCCTATTGTTATGGGGTAGAATTTCGGTAATCAAAATGATGGTATTGCCTAAGATGCTTTTCTTGTTTCAAAATTTACCAATTATAAAGGGGGTTCAAATATTTAAAACTTGGAAAAAATATATTTTAAATTTTCTATGGGGTAAAGAAAGACACAGAATAGCATATAATAATCTAATTGAATTAAAAGAAACAGGAGGTCTGGAGTTACCAGATCTGAGAATGTATTATGAAGCATCCTGTTTTGTGTGGTTAAAGACCTGGATTTTGTTAGAAAATTCCAAAATATTAGAAATAGGTTTTAACTTACGTTTTGGATGGCATGCATATTTGTGGTATGAAAAAGATAAGGTAAACAAAGATTTTAATTTACATATTATAAGATTTGGTCTATTTCAAATATGGAAAAAATATAAAAGTTTTTTGGAAAATAAAGCACTGGGATGGATTAATCCAGTGGAAGCTTTTATGAAGAGAGGGACACAATTAAATTTAGATATGGATATTTATAGAGAAATTATGGACTTTAAAGAAGGAGAATGGGTTCTAAGAAATAGAAAAGAACTTAAAATTAAGACTGGTTTATGTATTATAAACTAAAAGATATATTTAATAAAGATAAGTTAGTTGGATTTAATAAAAAAATCTAAATTAGAAAATATATTAATTAGGGGAAACAAAGGACTGATAGGGAGGATATATAGATTATTAACTGAAGTAAACAGAGCAAGAAAGGATTAAACCAGTAATGGTGAAATGGATGAAAGAGCTAGGATATAATATTGATTTGGAGATATGGGAAAATTTATGGAAGAATTTAATTTTACAATCACTAATGAAATTAGAGAACACTTATATAAAATGTTTTATAGATGGTATATAACCCCGGTGATGATAAGTAAAATGAAAAAGGAGATATGGATTTATGCTGGAAATGTGGTAAGGAAAGAGGAACATTTATGCATGCATGGTGGATATGTAAAAAAAAATTTAAAATTTGGAAAAAAGTAATAAGAGAAACTAAAAAGGAATCCCGCATTCTGTTTATTGGGGATTCCACAAGATAAAATGGACAAAAATGATAGGGTCATATGTCAATACAGTTTTGCTGCTGCAAGAATTATAATAGCAAACGTTTGGAAGCAAGTAAATAAACCTTCAATTAATGACTGGAGAGAGAAATTATGGATGTATATGAGGATGGCCAAACTAACAGAATTCCTACATGGAAAAGATATGGAAGAATTTAAAAAAACATGGGCGAAGGCCATCACATATTGGGATAAACTGGCGAAAATGGATTTTACTATTTTAGTTAATGAGTTATAGAAACGAGGTTTATACTTTTATGTTAATGTCAACATTGTAATCTTTAAACTGTTCAGACACTTCTCCGGAAGTCTGGTGATGGTTCACTTTTTATGGTGGATGGAAGGTTGAAAGGGTATTTTTGAATTTTGGTTGTATTAAGTAGTTTAAATAATTGATACTCTTTTGTATTTTTTTATTATTTTATATGTTTGTTTTGTTTTATATTTTATATTATAAAAATAAAATAAATAAAACATTTCTTGCCTTGAAAATCTTATTGGGTCTCCATAAGTCAACTGTGACTTGATGGCAAAAAAAAAAAAAAAAAAAAAAGGATTGAGTGATTTAATCATGTTTCCTGCTACATCATTCCTCCCTGAGTAAGAAGTATGTTGCTAACTAGTAAAAACATAGAGGGTTCCAATTTACTTTTTAAAGTAGTGATTGCTTATCTATTCATTTCAGAGGGTAGCCATGTTGGTCTGCAGTAGAACAGCTAAATTTGAGTCCAGTAGCACATAAGCGACCAAGAGTTTCAGGGTGTAACCTTTCGAGAGTCAGAGCTCCCTTCGTCAGACACAGCAGATCTCCACTTCTACTCTACTGTGCCTGATGAAGGGAGCTTTGACCCTCAAAAGCTTTTACCCTGAAACTTTTGTTGGTTTCGAAGGTGCTACTGGACTCAAATCTAACTTATCTGTTAGATGCTCTATAAACTACGGTGAAACAAAGCAGACTTGAAAAGCTGTTGGCCATGCGGCCAACTTCTCTTTTGCACTACAAAGTAAAAGGGAACAAAAATGTAGATAAGGAGACATTATATACTTACTATCAAAAGATACCTCACCAAAGACTCCTGAGTAAACTTAGCAGCCATGGGATAAGAGGTCAGGTTGTCTTATGGATTAAAAGTTGGTTAAATGACAGGAAGCAAAGAGTAGGAATAAATTGACCATTCTCACAATGGAGGGCAGCAAACAGTGGCATCCCACAAGGATCAGTATTGGGACCAGGTAATTGTTGGTAAATGTAAGGTGATGCCCATTGGAACAAAAAATCCCAATTTAAAGTACAGGCTAATGGGGTCTGAACTCACTGGCTCTGAGAAGAAGAGAGATTTTGGGGGTATGGCATGTGCATAGCTAACCCGCCGCTGTTATTTTGCTTGGTTCTTTCAGGGGGATTCTTTGCGGCAAACACCAAAGGTCGTGTTAAATGGGCCCTTTAGTAATGTGAAGCAGGTATGCGCCGGCTTCGCAGTCACTTCCGGAATGATGGTTCAGCGTGAAAAATTTAAAAAAATATGCGGGGCAATATAGCCTGGAATACGCTGCTAATTCCCATGCAAAAATGGCCCATATCTCAAAAAGGACATCACAGAGCTGGAAAAAACAGAGGACAACCAAGATTATTGGGGGGGGGGTTAGAGCACCTTCCCTATAAAGAAAGGCTGAAGAGTCTGGGACTTTTCAGTTAGAAAAGGAATGACTAAGGGAGGACATGATAGAGGTTTATGAAATTATGCACATGGGAGAGAAAGTTGACAAACAGAACTTTTTCTCCCTCTCCCCAAACACTAGAACTCGAGAGCAGCCAATGAAGCTGATGGGTGGTTGTTTCAGCACAGACTAAGGTTGCCAGGTCCCCCCCAGCCACCAGCAGGGGACGAGGTGGCGTAGGATTGCCAGCTCCAGGTTGGGAAACTCCTGGAGATTTGGGGATGGAGCCTGGGAAGGACAGGGACCTCCGTGGGGTACAATATCATAGAGTCCACCCTCCAAGGCATCCGTTTGCTCCAGGGGAACTGACCACTGTAGTCTTGAGATGAGCTGTAATTCCAGGGGATCCCTAGGCCCCACTTGGAGGCTGGCATCCCTAGCACAGACAAAAGGAAATACTTCTTTACACAGCAAGTAATTAAAATGTGGAATTAAAATGTGCTGCCAGAGAATGTAGTGGTGGCCACAAGCCCAGACAGCTTTAAGGTTGCCAGCTCAGAGTTGAAATTACCTTAAGATTTTTTGGGGTAGAGTCCACCTTCCAAAGTGGCCATTTTCTCCTGGTGAACTGATCTCTGTCGCCTGGAGATCCATTGCAATAGTGGGAGATCTCCAGCCACCACCAGGAGGCTGGCAACCCTAGTGCCAGGGAAGGTGGTAGTGGGTGCCATGGACCACATTGGAGATCCCTGGTGTAATACAAGCACCACATTTATCCAGGTACTGGTCCCTAGCTTCAGTTGCAAAATGAACGCATATTGGCTCTTTCTTACAAACAGATGTAGGCACGTACAGAATGTAACATTTTCATGTCAACACATGAACAGGACTTCAAGTATCTAGCCTAACATATGAAGATACAAACCCAAAGCAAACCCTACAGACATAATTCTACTCATGAGCTCAGTAAGACTTCCTCCTGAAGACAGGTTTTCAGTGGGAATACACAGGTTTTCTGCATTTCCCTCCCTTGGTTACAGCAGTTAATTTGCTTCAGGTGGCCCATGGCTACTTTTTTTGGCATGTCTGGATATGATTTGTTAGACATGAAGACAGTTTCCACGTTAAAATGTTAACACCACCTTCTAGTTGCTCCCCTGCTTAAGATGGTCCACTTAGAATTTACCAGAGCCAGCAGCATAGTGGCTTCCACCTTGTGTAATGGACTCCCTGAGGAGGTGAAGTTTTTAGGAGGTTCTGTAAGACCATTTTATTGTGCAGCTGCATGCATTATCGGGGGGGGGGATTAATGTGGTTTTACTAAATTTTGCACGCTTTTAATTTTTCGAATTGCTAGTCACTTTGAGTCACAAGGGAAAGGTGGGTTATTGATATTTTAAGAAATAAATACTTATTATAATTTTAAAATGTGCATTCAGTTCCTTGATTTTTCACACTGATTTATGATGTTCCTGGGGAACCCTAAGGGTATTATAAAACGACTGACTCCAGGCTAACTAACAGCAACATTTAAGGGGATAAAACACAGGGGGATATTTCTTGGCACATGCAGGCTGCCAGGTCTTAATCATTAAACTTGAGTGAATCTTTACAGGCAATACATTTCTGGACTGATGGGTTTTTTTTCTAAAACATTAATAATTCTTGTATTCAAATACCCATTGAGTCATCAAGTTACTTGGCTTAATTTTCCATCAAGTTAATGTTAAGAGGTTGTCAAATATAGTTAAAACTTAATGTTATTGTGGGGGTGGGATACCAAACAGAAATTTCAACAGACCTTTGTTCAGTGGAATGCCCACAAGAGACATACTTTAAAATCATTGCTAAGTTAACTTGATCAGCATTTTATTTTCCTAAAGTTATTCATAAGAAAATGAAAATTAATGAACGTAAAATATTTGTTATATTAATCATGTAGCTGTACACTCAGAATAAAGTGTGGAGCTGGACCACAGGTGCTAGTGTAGCCTTCCTCTTTGTCAGGCTGCCCGAGGAACAGGCCATCACCATGTTGCAAGGTACACAACAGTCTGTACACTCCTCCCACAGCAGAATCTGGCAGCCGACTGATCCCCATCCCCAAGATCCTCAAGTCAAGTAGCCTTTATTGGCATAAGATAAAGTGTATATCCCCCCCCAAGATCCTGTTCACTGTCTTCACCTCCCTGAACACCCCTAGAAAGAGCACAGACAGAGCTGTGTATGGACAAACTACTGGATGTCATGGGGTGGCCCAGAAGACCTTCCTTGGAGTGTACAGGCTAGCTGTTACACAGCAATGGCCCAGTCCAGAAGTGATGGAAGAGGGGGGCGAGAGGGCTACAGAGGTTTTTACGGAGCAGCTTGGAACACTGCTGTACATGTTTGGGGCCAGAAGGATATTTAAGACTACCCTTAAATGTACGAGGCTCCTTAAAACCTCCAATATGTTTAAGACAGTCTTTTAAATAAAACAGGGTCTAATTAAACTGATTTTGTCTTCTCAAGCATATAGGCATCAGAATACAGCATAATAATTACCTTTGACAGTTTTCAACAGGAACTTCTGCCACTTACGTAGCAACACAAACAATGTTGTCCGTTACTATTACTATTGGCAGGTTCTACATCAATTTGTGTGCTTACACCTCCTGTTTGAGCCAAGGGCTGAGTTACTCTCCTTCATTTCATGCTTGCTCTGGCTTGAGCCACTCTCCAGGAAGGTTGGGATACCAATTTGAAACATCTCAGTGACCACTTTCACATTTGAGGTACAACAAACTACAATTTGAATTTAAAGAAAACAAAGAAAGACCTCTATACATCACTTGTTCAAAAGCAGTAACAGCTTGTGTGTTTTCCATGACTAATCAATTATAAATAAAAACTACCCATGAACTGTCTGCTTCTCTGTCAACTAAACTTAAATTATTTGGTGGCCAACAGAGCTGTCCTTAAGCAAGGCACAGGGAAGGGGGGGAATTGTGGGCCAGAACCCTCTCAAAAGAAATTGAAGGTAGTCATACTGCTCACAACCTTCTGTGAGCAACGCTTTATACTCTGATTTCCAGTCAAGTTTAAATACTTCTTAGGTCTATGATTTTAGTGGAAGAAATAAACATGCGTCAGCTTAATAATGACTACAGTGGTCTTCCAACCCCTCCTAGATCTATTTGGGCACAAGCTGGAACTGGCATCTTGCTATAAACCCTTATCAGAATATGTGCAAGCAAAAGACCCTTCTGAGTTATGCACACCTCTGTTCTGATGCCCATTCATTCGTGTGTTTGACTTCAACGGACAAAAACATAAATGAATGAGCATCAAAACAGAGGCATGCATAACTCGTAAAGGTCTTTCCACTTGCACGTATTCTGATAAGAGTTTATAGTGAGATGTGACTGTCCCTTACTGGTGGTGGATTCATTCTTATGTGTCTTTTTTATTGCCCAAAACATGCCACAGCCAGGGAGAAATTTCTTGCAAAGTGGCTACTAAAATATCCAGCTACCGCAGATATTCACAAACTAAGGTTATTTTTAAGTGGCTATAGCAAAAACTGCACAGCTGACGTGGCTAAATTTAGTTTTGCTGTTACTTCTGATTCTTAAATTCTTTGGTACACGGTTTATGGGTTATTAAACCTTAATAAAGTAAAGACTTCAATGGACAGAATACTCTTCAGAGACTCTTTCTATGTTGGGACCTTAAAGCAGACAACTGGTTAATCTCTACAGGATCAAGGGAAAAGTAAAAGAAGTAACAAATCCATCTTTGTTTATTTGGTAAAGTTCAGAGGATTTTTTGTACCTATTTATTTTGGAAAGCTGACTAGAACCAGTACGAGATCCCTCATATAATGTGCATAAAAAGGAAAACATATTGAGCTAAAAGATTATTAACAAGAAAAAGCCAAATTCCCAAGGTTCTCTAATTGGCAATACAAGACTATCTAACACTCTTAAGAAATTCTGCCTATAATCCCCCTATACACACTGCAGGCTTTATGGAATCACTACTGACTGCACTAACCTTGAATCTCTGGTAAAGCATCATGCAGATAATGAAATAAGACAGCTCCTTTACAGCGAATTAAAATATTGTCTTGGAATACCATACATCCATGCTAAAAAAAAACTGCCATGGAGTACCTTGAGCTACAGATGAGATAGTTCTACTCAAAATCACCAACCTCAGGCTAAGGGTGTCCAGGCAGATTCACTCCAGGACACCTATCAATGGACAGTGTGTCTACAATGCATACATTGTGGTTTACATCACAACCCAGGAACTGCAGCAGCAGCTATCATACACTAAATGTACACTGCATTGGTCAGGCCACACCTGGAGTATTGTGTGTAGTTCTGGAGGCCTCACTTTAAAAAGGATGTGGACAGAATAGAGAGGGCGCAAAGGACAGTGACGAGAATGATCCTGAGGCCTGGAGACCAAGCCGTATGAGGAAAGGCTGAGGGACCTGGGAATGTTCAGTCTGGAGAAGAGGAGGTTGAGGGGGGACATGACTGCTCTCTTTAAGTATTTGAAAGGCTGTCACTTAAAGGAGGGCAGGGAACGGTTCCTGTTGGCAGCACAAGAGAAGACTTGTAACAACGGATATAAATTGCAAAGAGAAGAGTACCAGCAGAACTTGAGGAAAAACATTTTATGGTAAGAGTAATTCAGCAGTGGAATAGGCTTCCTAGGGAGATGGTGAGCTCCCCCTGACTGGTAGTCTTCAAGCAGTGGCTGGACAAACACTTGTCAGGTATGTTTTAGGATGATCCTGCATTGAGCAGGGTGTTGGAATAGCTGGCCTGTACGGTCTCTTCCATCCCTATGATTCTATGTCAGTTTGTAGGACTATCTGAAGTGGCAGCCCCTCCAACTCCATTTACTCTTGGATTTGCCTTCAATATTTTGGAAGCCAGGGAGGGTGCTTTTGGAAGCAAGGGAGGGTGCCTTCACTACTACTAACTGCTTGCCAGAGAAAGACAGGAAGGCTCTTCCATACTTCTGCGTACTATGCAAGGCAGAACTTTTTAAGATGGACTTTGTAAATCAAGTTGCTGTTTTTAATGTTTTACAGATGTTTTATTGTTGTGCATGAGTTTTAATATTTTATTGTTGTGCATGAGTTTTAATATTTTATTGTTGTGCATGAGTTTTAATATTTTGTTATCTAATGGTTTCAGATATCTTTTTAATCTCTCTTGAGTCTTAAAGACACACAATGCATATTATAAATAAACTATTGCTGTTCTGGTTGTTTTGAAGTTATGCCATAAATACCTGCTTTGCTTAATTATTTTAAAGTTGTTTTTGCATGGTGCAATTTTGGGGATTCAGCATATCAAGAATAGGCTACCAAGGCTTTCCCCAGTTTGGACTCAATCCCTTCCCATCAGATAATAAGAAGTGTAGTTCCCTCTTAGCACCTATGACATAAAAACCAAGTGCTGACCAAATGCTACTGCGTGGTTGTCATATCTTCCTTGACCAAGTACAATCTGAATTTGCGGACCTAAATATACACACTTAGTCCAATTTGCTTTCACAGTAAGCAGGATTTGGAACTGGGCCCAAAGGGTAAACTCAGAAGTCCAGGAGGCACATCCCATGGACCTATAACTTCAAACTGCCTTGAAAAAAATGACGTGTTCTGGCCCAGATGATCTACATACCCTTTCTGAACATTTAAATTGAGTAATACATCACTGATGAACACATCTAAAAAATGCTATTGGCCATAGGAAAAATTACATCCTTTTTACTGTGTGGGTCCTTGCAGTCCTTTGAGGAGCTGTTTAGGGTGGTGGTGGTGCAGAACAGGCTCATGTCTGAATCTTAGCTTTTAAAACAAACCTAAGTGTCTAACCCTCATGATTGCTAGAATAACCTTGAATATGTGATAGTAAGTTGCATAAACATGGAGTTATCCCACCTTCTTTTAGCACAGTCACCCGCCATTAATGCATTAAGTAAAGCCAAGAACAAGATGCATCGAAATCGCTCTAGAGCACATTTCATCAGCAGTAAAGAAACCCTTTATCTAATTGTGATTAAGGTCATATCTATTTTGTACAATGTCATGGCAAACTGTTCCCAACAAACAAAGACCACAGAGGACAACAGACACTTGAAGCCTTAAGTAGTGATTTTCTAGTCCTTGCATCTTTCAGCTGTTCCAGGAGTAGGTGACAGCACAAAAGAAGGCATGAAGCCAAGAGGGGGATGAGAAGGCGACTTAAAAAAAAGGAAAAGGAGAGAGGAGAGAGGAGCTGCAAGGAGAGTAGGAGGCATGAAAGTAAGCTGTGGGCAGGGAGGAGGAGTTGATGCGATAAAGCATGAAAAGCCTAGCCTTTTAAAAAGGGGAAATGCAACATACGTCCACAGAGGCTTCAGGAACAGTTGCCATGGTACCATAACTTTGAATCCTGCAACTAAAGTTTAGTCTGTTATTTATGCTCATTGGTATCATCTTGAAGAGAGGGACTCCAAACCATGCACTGCTTGAAGGAGCTGTTTAGCAGTATCTGAATTCTTATCCTTAGTAGAACTAGAAGCAATATATACTAATATCTTCACCCAAGCATACAAGCCCAGCTTCTTTAAGCATATGCAGCAAAATTACAGGGTAACACTCCCATCACAAAACATGGAAAAGAAGGGGGGGAAATCAATAGTTACTTCGGGGTTCAGAACTACGGGATGCATCAAGAAGTCATCCTCTTTTGCATGCCTCCAAATCTCAAACCACTGTTATTTATAAAGCTGCCCCCACAAGGACCTCTGCATTTGCCCACCCCCGGAGATCCTCCAACTTGGCTCCCAGAGACCTGAATAAAATATCCAGTTTGATAGCAAAGCAGAGGCCCATGAAAACGGCAGGGATTCCTTTGGGCACTCTCACATGAGAATAGCGCAACTACGCCCCAAGGAGCACGTTGATTTTGCCTTTTGCCTAAAGAGCTTCTCACACCCATGGTCAGGAGTAATTGACTCGAGTTTGCTGGACAAAAGCCTGAGACCACCGAACCTTCGCCACAATACAGCCTTCTCTAGTAATTCCCTCATAAGCCAAAGGGATGTCATCAAGCTCAGGTAACCCAGTCACCTCACCTAAATATTCCACTATCCCCTGTCATCCCACTCAGCCTGGCCATATTTGGACTTCCACCCTTAATGTTCTTGTATCCGCACTCAACCAACATTCAAACACTCCAATAGAAAACAAGACCAGGCACCTCTGAGCCAATCATGCTGGAGATCCTAAAGTGTGCACATGACTGGGCCAACGATACAGTTTCTCGTTAACACCTGGTTACTTTAAAACCTATAAACAGGGAAACTCAGCCCTTCCAGCATTGCAGCAGGACTACCTTCCTGGAAGTTGGCTCTGACCCAGACCTCCCTCCATCCTTGCTGAAATCTACTCCTTGTGTCTTGTCTGTCCCAGAAGCCCCAACCCTGCAGTTGTTTTTTTCCACCTTGAGAACCCCTATATCAGACCGGCTTTTCTTTTTCCTGCCCTGAACCACATTACATTGGACTCTTCTCTTCCTCCCTTTCTTTCGCCTTAGATTCTCACCCCACACATACTGCTTAGGCAGCAACTAAGCATAGCTGGGACTGCGTTACTGAACTGCAACATTATTTCATGCTTTTGTTTTCCATTACATTTCATATTCTAGCTCTAAATCTTGATAAAGAAAAGATCAATCTGCATACATGGTTTCCAGGAACCCATCTAAGCATGATTAATCAAAAAAATCCTAAGAGACTTTTCGGTTTACGACAAAACAAAACACATGGCCAGCCATATCTGGCAGTACCCTGAGCCAAAACCTGAAACCCTCTTTTTCCTTTACAAACCAGTAATATTTTTGTTTACATAACATTATTTTGGGTTGGTACAGAGGGGGAAAACTGGACCAGGGGTTCAGAACATGGCATTTAACAGCCTCCAAAATCTGTAGTAAGTGTTATATAGTTATGTAGTAAGAGTTGTGCTGCAAGGTTATTAGCAGAAACCCCACCGTTCCCGTACACCACACACTTTACATCCTAACCTGCCTTCTGTTTGCTGCCCTTGGGAGTTTCCTCAGCCATCACCAGATTAGACAGAGACTGTTTCAAGCCTGCATATGAAGTTGTCAGTGTGCAAAAGAAATTCCTTATACTCTCCCTCCTCCAGCCACCTGGTTTAGGGCCCCTCTGCACTAAGCATCGCATATTAACTGTTTAACCCTTAACAGGATTTAACTCCCATTTGGTAAAAGAACTTAAGACAGCATTGCTTTTTTGATACTAGATTTCCCCACATCTCAAGAATCTGTTAACAGAGCAGCACCTGATCCCTCCTCTCTCCAGATACTCACAGATACCTGTCAAAGGGATGTAAAATCCAAAGTACATATTGGCATAAAATATGTCCATGTGAAGAAAAATAGCTTCCTCTCTAGTAAAGGAACATCCTCTTTGAGGGAGGAAGCATTAAGGCACTTGCTTCCTTTTATACCACCACCCACCCACGGCCACAAAAGTGCCCGGTGTTGTTCACATTTTCTCCTGATAATATAGCCACCCATCACAATTAAATTTTACTCTCATGTCACAAACCAATAAGATGAGGCAAAACAGGGAAAAAGAAGATATGGATAAACACAAACCCATCCCAAATATCTTGATCCATCATGCCTGACGATTATCCATTTGCTATGGATGTAAACAGCGAGTTTCAGAGGGCAGCCATGTTGGTCTTCAGTAGAACAGTTAGATCCGAATCCAGCAGCACCTTAGAGACCAACAGAATTTTCAGGGTGTAAGCTTTCAAGAGTCAAAGCTTTGACTCTAGAGAGCGTACACCCTGAAAATCTGTTGGTCTCTAAGGTGCTACTGGTCTCAAATCTAGCTGTTAGAAGTGAGTTTCTCACAGGGTTGTCAGCAAGAAGCAACTTGGTTCCTGCTAGGAATCATGCAGCAGTTTCACTGGGGATGAACTCCACAAAGGCTGCTTTTGCTCCTGAACTAGGGGCTGTTGCAGTAAAATGACAGCTGATTCCATGTACTTTTCCTGAAATGTTACTGAAAAGGCTGCGTTCAGTTCCCAGCACACAGAAGAGATCTAATCAGAGGCTAGTATAGGCAAACTTTAAAGCAGCAAATGAACCTTCTGGCAAAACACCTACCTGCCTTCAACTTGATAATTCATGAAAATAAAGCTAAACATCCACTTGTCAGCTAGGTCTGATGTCACAGTGTCATCATTTTAACCACATGGGTACTATTACATAGTCTCCTTCAAAATTCTAGAACTTATCTCCAATCTCATTCATAGACATGTTAACAGGCGTAACTCTAATGCAAATGAAAAACTCTACCATCACACACACTTTAAACGTATAAAGAACAAGAATGCTAAACTAGTGGGAGTTAAAAACAATAATCTGCAATGCATTTGGATCCCGGATTCCATGCCCTCCCCACACTGCTGCTGGGAAAGCAGGAATTCCGTTCCAGCAGGAGCAAGACGTCTTTTCTTGAACTGCCAGGCCAAGAGCAGGAATTGAACCCATGTACCAGGCTTGCAGAACAGGCCTATTCTGAAGCAACTTCTACTGTGTTCACTGAGGGGTATAATCCCAAGGAAGTGCGCATAAGGTTACAGACTAAGCCACAAAACTTGTTTAATTGCTCTTTCAGACATTGTTTCATTTGCAATTATTCTGTAAAGTCGACTTTGCTTCTGAAATTGCCACTAACTATATAATCACAGACAGCCCCCTATATTTTGTAATCACTAAAAAGTAATATTTTTATGGAAGACAAACTAATATTTTATAAATTGGTGTTAATTCCCGCAACCCGGTACATCATGTGATGCCTGAACCCTCATTGACTCACATTTGAAGAAATGAGTTCTCTCCATTCAGGGGTTAAGTATCTGCTTGGCATGCACAAGGTTCCAGGTTCAATCCCCAGCATGACTAGTTAAGACGACCAGGTAGTAGGTGATGTAAAAGGACCTCAACACAAGATGCTGGAGAACTACTGCTGGTCAAAGTAGACAATATTAGCCTTGACAGACCAATGGTCTGATGCTGTTCATCTGAGGCCTGTTCACAAGTTACAGTGAATGTGCATACACCTTGCATGTACATGCATACTCCTGTTTGTAAGGAAGAGCCAATTTAAATTCACTTTACATATAAAACCAGGGACCACTACCTAGATAAATATGTGGTGAATGTAACATGAGAATTATTCAATGCATGTTTATAGAAAAATCTAATATACAAGTATCGTACAAGCTTTCACTGTAACTGGCAAAAAGGACTTGGATAAGGCTCAAATGATGACAGCGCATACAAGAATGCCTGCTTACAAGCTGGATAAAGGGAAACTTCACATACATATCTGTAAAGCTCAACAGAAGCTGTAATGTATATTGGAAGCTCTGCAAACCGCCTTCCCATTGTGAGGAAGGACCAGACATCTTGCAGGATCAGAGAATAAAGCATGGACTTCCAATCTGTCATTAGAGCACTGGTTCCCAACCAGGGGTCCATGGACCCCCAGGGGTCCGTGAGAATTAAATTAAGGTAAGCGAAACAAAGTTATAAACCCATAATAAATTAATATTTTCAATTAAAAGTTCTCTATTATAAAATATATATATTCAAATATAATTCTAAGTTTAATGTTTAACTAACAGTTATGATTAAAGTTTATTTTCAAATTCCCGAAATTTTTATTTTGAACCTTGGGGTCCTTGCACTGAACAAAAAAGTCCTAGTGGTCCCTGGTCAAAAAAAGGTTGGGAACCACTGCATTAGAAGAAAGGAAGTCAAGCAGCTCCCCTTCCTACGGCACACCATAGAATTCAGACCAACAGGAGCTCTCTTCCCTGCTGGCAGCAGATAACACAGCCTTCCCCAACCAAGAGTCTCTTTGCAACGGAAGGGAAGTAGGGATACATTTATTTGTATACAGTAGTCATAAGCTGAAGGCACCACATTAAAGTAATGATTGAATTCCCTTCTCATATACATAAACAAGAACTCTAAAAAGTAGGATGGATATTCATTCCAGAACAGAGTGAGCTTACTGAGGGTATGAAGTATGAATTTGCAGGACTAGATTATAATGAAGGTGTGGGGAAGGGTTGGTTTGTTTGAAACTCAATGAATTGAGTAGGCTGGTATATTTTAATTTGCAATAACATCTCAACAGACACATTTCAGTTTCCTCCCTGAAACTTGTTTTTATATAACGATGGTATTTTTAATGGTCTTTTTAAAATGCACACTCTATGCATATAAAATTGCACCAATGTATCACTTAAACAAAGCACCAATGTATCACTTAAACAAAGCATTCTGGGAGGGGGGAGTATACAAGGCAGAACACAGTATCCAGAGGAATCACAAGATGTAGTTCTGCAGACAGTAGAGAAACTGCTCTATGTTCTCTGGTTACATACCTTCCCATCCCCCTGTGCAAGACACTAAAGATCATGACTTGGTTCAACATCTATGAAGTAATTTGGCATTACTAAAAGCATGCCTTAGCAGCTTTGAACATTTCCAGAGAGGAAAATTCTTTCAAGCAAGACAGACAACTTATGTTAATTTTTAAATCCTATTACTTACCATGGCATTCATCTACAGCTCTTCGGAGAGCTTTCATTAGGCTGGATTCCTTGATATGGTGTAACTGAATTTATAAGCAGAAATTTGACACAGTGACATTGTTTTAAGAGGGGGAGCCTCCATATAATTAATAGATGTCCTGTTGATAGATTTCAGTGACTCCAACAAATGCCTTATATTATGTGCAACATGATCTCACACGAGCTTACTCAGAAGTAATTTCTCCATCTTTTTGGGACTTACAACTGCAGGCTCAAGGGGATCTTTCTAAACCAGCAGCACGGGATATTTGTTGTTATGAAAATGCGATGTGACTCGTTTAGCAAAGATGCAGCCCAGGCAGCATTCTCAAGACTCACTGGTGCACATCAAAGCCCTTTACAGGCACCTATGTGCATGCCCTCTAATAATCTCCTAGGAAGAAAGAGCTGTGTGTGAGAAGCTCCTTGACCCCCACTTCTGCCAGTCTGAGTTAAGGGCATCTAGATACAAACACTATTCGGCCGATTGTGATGGAGGATGTGGTGGATAAACAAAACCACTGCCCCCTACCCTTCTCAAGCGGGACAGGAAGCCGCATGCAGCAGTAGGCGGCAATCTTGTGTGGCAGGGTCGTTTCAATGGAGAAATCATCTAGGAGCATCCAAATGCAAAACACACGGGCAAATCGGAGAATCAGCCACAAACCTAGCTTTGATCTCAACAGCATTTGAGATGCAAATGAGAAGGATGAAGAAGGGATTTGTGGGGGGGGGGGCAGAAATACCAGGACTCCCTCCGCTCCATCTGTGTCATTCTATCCTCCTTGGAGAACCGTGATCTCTTCTTTCTTACCCGATCCCTCCACCAGATCTCCTTGCAATTGTGCAAATATTTTTTTTCCTCGCAGCTGCACACACCAGCGGCATCGTGCCTTTGCACAGCAGCCAGAGGTTAGCCCAAAGCTTTATCCTGCTTCCTAATCCCCGGCCTGCCAGGATATAACATCGGATCCATCCAAACACAGAAGATTATGCTGAAGCTCAAAAAGAAAAAGGAAAAAAAAAAAGTCAACCCACCTCCCCCAGTAGTCGATGGTAGCAGCAGAGCGATCGCCCCTCCAGGCAGAGATTGGAAGAAACTGGCTTCCTCCAGCTGCTGCAGCTGCCTCAGACACATACGCACAAGGTTGCGGGCTCCAGCCAGCCTTTTCCCCTTCCCTCTTCGCCACCTGGTACCTTTCCTGGCCAGCGTCCCTCCTCCCCACCCAGGCATCCTCCATCCTGATGACCATCTAGTCATTCATTCATCTTGCTGACGGGGGTGGGGGGTGCGGAGAGGAATGTGCAACGCACAGCGTAGGGCCACTCACGCTCTTGCCCGCACTAGTGCCTCGAGGAGAGAAAAGACGGGGAGCCAGGGAAGACAAGAAGCGCCCGCTCCGCATCTCTCTCCGCATCGGCTACTCATTCATTCATTCATTCATTCATTCATTCATTCATTCATTCAAATAACCAGCAGGGACATCCATCCATCCATACCTGCTGCTGCCCATCTGCCGGGAACGCTTCTCCTTCCCCCCTGCCAGGGCATTGCAGATCTCTCGAGAAGGGCAGACCCACGATGGCTCCTTCCCCGCCGCAGAGCCGCCGCTCTCAAGACCGCACTCCGCCAATAGCAGCTGCTGCCATATTGTTACCGCAAGCCCCGGGAAAGGCGGGGCCTCCGGGCTCCTTGGAAACCCAACGCCATTGGCTGCGCCCGCGGCCAATCAAGGCCGCACGGCCCAATGAGCGGAGCCGGCGGCGAACAGCGGGGCGTTTGGAGTTGGAACGCGGCGTGACAATAGCAGCCGGCACGCGGGAAGCCGGGAGGGTGAGGGGGCGAGCTGAGGCGGGGTGGGGGGGGCGAGCTGAGGCGGGGTGGGGGGGGCGAGCTGAGGCGGGGTGGGGGGGGCGAGCTGAGGCGGGGTGGGGGGGGCGAGCTGAGGCGGGGTGGGGGGGGCGAGCTGAGGCGGGGTGGGGGGGGCGAGCTGAGGCGGGGTGGGGGGGGCGAGCTGAGGCGGGGTGGGGGGGGCGAGCTGAGGCGACGGGGGGGGCGAGCTGAGGCGGGGTGGGGGGGCGAGCTGAGGCGGGGTGGGGGGGCGAGCTGAGGCGGGGTGGGGGGGCGAGCTGAGGCGACGGGGGGGCGAGCTGAGGCGGGGTGGGGGGGCGAGCTGAGGCGACGGGGGGGGCGAGCTGAGGCGACGGGGGGGGCGAGCTGAGGCGACGGGGGGGGCAGCTGGGGGCCAGCTGAGGCGACGGGGGGCAGCTGAGGCGTCGGGGCCTCCAAGGCCCTCCTAGCGAGGGGCTGCGTGCAACAAAAGCCGCGTCCGCTCTCCGCGTGAGGGCCGGGTGACGCTGTCGGTTGCCTGCCAATCCGGTGGAGCGCCAACCAATCAGAGCCAATACCTGGGGTTAAATTAACGCGCGCCGAGGTGAACTCTGAAGGGATTGGTTGGTTGCGGGGAGGGGGCGGGGCTGTGCCGCCTCCTCCAGAGGTGGGCGCCACCCGTAAGCGCCTAATGTGTAACCTGAGGACAGCCGCTAGTGAGCGATGGGACGGGTGTGCGGCGGGCCTTTCGGGCGGGGGGCGTGCTGCACAGCGCCATGGCTCCAACAAAGGAGGAACCCTCTTGGAGTTTGCTTTGCTTTTCGATTCGGTGTCTATTCACTTTAAAGAAGCCAATATTGTAATTAGTGATAAAGTTGATTGCGGCCAAAGGACACCAGAACCCACCATGCAAAACATTAAAATAACATTAATAACTTTAAAACAGTCTGACCCACAAGAAACTAGTATTTAAAAATAAGAATTCATTAGCCCATGTTTTCTGTTTTTATCTTGTTTTAGCTGGCTAAGGGCCGTAAATAAATTAGTATTTAAAAATGTTACGTTCCCTGGTTAAAAACAGCTTTAGATCAGGAGGGTGATGGGGAAGTAAGAAAATATTTTGAACGCCTCTACGGGGAGGAAATATTTCAACAGACCCGGAGATTGGAAACACTTCGGAACAAGAAAGCACATCTACTTTGTTCTTTAACTTTTCTACTGCGATGCAGAGACACAGGAACCATTCCATCTTTTCTCATAAGTAAAAGAATCTTTAAAACTTCACGAGCTAACCGCATTTATGACCATCTAGAACGGGCTCTCTTACAAGAGAGAATTCACACTACCCGCAGAGAACTTGCTGCCACAGACAAGGAACAAAGGCAACAGTCCACAATAGCCATGCAGATTAGCTTTGGATTTCACACATTAACAGATCACTTCAGGATACAATGGTTCCATATTAACATACCATACCCTCATTAGCACATTATCTTGATACTTATAGGACAATGATTAGCACATTACTTTTGCAGGACAGTACTCAGCTCAAACCCAACCCCTTTCTGACTATATATTACTCTTCCTACACACTTGACACTGAGAGACACTGTCCTTCAGTGTTACTACTCTGAAGATGCCTGCCACAGTTGCTGGCGAAACATCAGGAAAGAAAATTCCAAGACCACGGTTACACAGCCCGGATAACCTACAAGAACCAATGAACTCTGACCGTGAAAGCCTTGGACAATATTAAGAAAATAGAATTTAGGTGATCTATATAATATAGATATACTGTAGATACAAAGAGAATTTTGTTAACAATGTTAATGAAATGTATGTGATAGAACTAAGAAAAATAAAAAAATTATTATAAAAACCAGCTTTAGATCGGATTTTTTTAGCTGCTAAAGCAAAGAGTGACACTTTGCAGGAAACATCAGGGTTGGCATCTGATAGGAAAAAGAGCAACTTCTCTGGATCTGGACATTATTGTAGCGAACTCTTAGAGGTTTTGTTTACTTTCACAGTTCTGTAAAAGACTTTTGTACACCGGGAAAAGGAAGTCCTGAGCGTTATATGCAAAAAAATGTGTAACCAAACCTAGAATCGGTTTAGGAAACGCAGCTCCCAAGGCAACTCATGGCATAACTACAGCAGGGAGAGGAGGAGCAGAACTATACTTGAGCAAATGAGCCTGCCTTACACCAAAATGGACCATTGGTCTGTTGAGGTCAGTGTTTTCTATTGTGACCAGCAGCAGCTGTCCAGGATCTCTGGCACAAATCTTTCACATCATCTACTATCTGATTAATTTTAACTGAAGATGCTAAGGATCCAACCTTGGTCTCAGCTTTTAAAACACATCAATGTATATAATTGTCAACACGACCTCCATCTGTGGATGTTTAAATCCAGTATGTGGAGCCATAAACAAACAAGACAGATCTTTCTGCAAACCTGAGAAAAGTCCCAGGATTGCAGAAAAATCTGAAATCTAAAAGGTCCATGGTGGATTTAACCTTTGAAAATAATAGAAGCAGCACCTGTTTCTATAAGAAATTGATGTCCTCTGAGATTTCAAAGGCCATTGTGGTTGCCCAGCAACCACAACAATATCGCCAGCCTTCAAACCTTGGTGCGTATCAATAAAAGGCAAATGGGGGCATGGCCATTTCCTGGGCTATTCTGGCCTCTAAGGCCACCGCTATTCCTCCACCTCCTGCCCAGAAAGGAGAACCATTGGGGTCATGCCTATCAGCAACTACCAGGCTGCTTGCTACCATGCAATTTGCACAGTTTTCCTGGCTGTGACTATGACAGTGCCACACAACTCACGTAGGCCCAGTGGCAGCCTCCATACAACCTGCACAACTAGGCCTGGCCTGCAGGGGTCACTACTCAGTTCACCTGAGTGACTTGTTACCATGTGACTTTTGCAACTTTGCCAGACTTTTCCCAGGGAAAGGCTAACATGCCAGGAGAAGGAAAGGAAGGAGAGAGTCAGGCTAGGATCTGGGACACCCAGGTTCAAATCCTTACTCTGGCATGCAAGCTAGCTGGTTGACCTTGAGCAAGTCATTCTCTGTCAGCCTAATCTACCTCACAGGGTTGTTGTATGGGAAAAAGATGGAGAATGATATAAGCAGCCTAGGGCCCCATTGGGTATAAGTGACGTAGGGTATAAGTGAAGTAAGATAACTAATAAATACAGCTGAAGACTGCTGGGGCAGATAAAAGAAAAATTGGTTGGTGACTGGGAAGGATAGACGGAATCAGGTAAAGGGAAGAAGATATGGCTGCTCGAAGGAGGAGAGAAAGAAGCAGTGGTGTGGGGAAGGGGATACGGGGGAAATGAAGTGATTCCTGCAGGTCCTTGAAGGTTTCCCACTTGTAAACAATTAAAACACATAAACAGGAAGGAGGGTCAGTGAGGGAATGCCAAACAAAACAGATAAGTCTTCATCCACTAGCAGAAGACAATAATCAAGGGGGACAGATGAATGTCCCTGGGAAGGAATTCCATAATTTTGGTGGCATGACCAAGAAGACTTTTTTAGACTGCTATCATCAGATGACACCAAAAGAGAGCCGCTAAAGATGACCACAGTGGTCAGGTAGTTTCATAAGGGAGTAGGCAGTCCTTAAGGTATGTTGGTCCTGAGCCATATAGGGCTTTAAAGGTCAATACCAACACCTTGAATTAGCCCAGAAGCTGTTTGGAAGCCAGCATAGGAGAAACAAGACTGGAATGTTACGGTCCCTACAACCCACTCCAGTCAACATCCTGGCTGCACCATTCTTTATCAGCAGTAGCTTCCACACATTATTCAAGGGCAGCCCCGTATAGAGTGCATTGCAGTAGTCTAATCAAGATGTTACCAGGGCATTTGCAAGATCTTTTTGTCCAGGAAAGGCCATAGCTGGATCACCAGCCACAGCTGGTAAAAGGCACCTCTTGCTTATCCAATAGATGGCCAGCAGTACCACTGTTCACCCCAGTTGTTCCATGTGGCAGCTCTTGGAATGGTGAAATGTTTATGTGCCGCAGCTTGGGGCTAGGAGCTGTTCTGCTGAAATGGCTTGTTATGTAGAGGCAGCTGTTATCTGCATGGATTTTGATGGAATTTCTTTCCAGGTAAATGTAGTGGTTAGTTTTGGACTAGCAATAGGGAGGTTCAAGATCAAATTCCTACTACCACCATCATGAGGTTCACTGGGTAACCTTGCACCAATCACTACTATCTCAGCTACAAAGGGTTATTAAGAGGATAAAATTAAGGAGGGACTATGTTTGTGGTCCTGAGCTCCCAGGAATAAGGGTGGGATAAAAATGATAAATGATAAGTATATAACAAAATAGTAGTAAAGTTTTTATGTAAATTCTATATGCTAACAGCGTAGTGTAGTAGTTAAGAGTGGTAGACTCTAATCTGGAGAATCGGGTTTGATTCCCCACTCCTCCACATGAGCAGTGGACTCTAATCTGGTGAACTGGGTTGGTTTCCCCACTCCTACACATGAAGCCAGCTGGGTGACCTTGAGCTAGTCACAGTTCTCAAGTTCTCTCAGCCTCACCTACCTCACAAGGTGTCTGTTGTGGGGAGGGGAAAGGAAAGAGATTGCAAGCTGGTTTGATTGTCCTTAAAAGGTAGAGATAATTGGCATATAAAAACCAACTCTTCGTTTTCTTCTTCTTAAATAAACCTAAGTTGGATTCTGGATATACTTGCTTAGAATGGCAGTGTAAATAATTCTAAGATATGGCTTTCCCCACACATGTTCTGTTCACCTTTGTGAGTAACTGGCAGGGGGTAGCCACACATACAACAATGTGCTTCTGAACAATGCCTCTTGTGTGTGGCTCTCCTTCCCATATGCCAGCTCTAACTGACACCATTACATGTTTAAACTGATCCCTATCATTAGGGTAAAGCTTGGATATGTTTAAGGCATAAGCAAAGGTTTTTTCCTTCCCCCTTCATCTGCAAATAGCTGTTTTGGTTGGGATACCTGGCAAAGAAGTATGTGATGACCGAGCCTGCTTGACGTGGCTACTGCCACCCTGCATTTGGGGAGTTAACACAGATTCCAAAGCAGTCAATTCCAACTGGCAGGGATGTGTGTGAAATTTCTTAATCCTGTTTGTCACATGAGGGCAGCTCTGTCTAGACTGCTTTTCCTTCCTGGAATTCTCAATGCACTTTCTTACCTAGCCAGTGTAGTTGTTCAGCTCTGATGGATGATGTCATTCACAACTTGCCCAGCTCTAATTGGACCCTGGAGGCATGGCGTTTCAATACCTATGCCAGGGTGGGACATTTTAGGTTTTAAAATCAATGAGATGGGTAGCTCTTTCACTTTTCCTCTTGCTATACCGACATCTGATGTTTGTAAGAAACACATGGTTAAAGGAGCTGCTTCCACTTGGGGTGGTATAGAAATCCTGCAGTCAGTGTTGTCCTGGACTTGGTGAAATTACCTGAATAAACCGCTTTGTTTTTGAGTCCTACTTGATCATTCTTAAATCTAACAGCCAAGAGAGTCCTTAAAATATCCACAAAATGGGGCCAGTTGCCAGCCTCACCTATTGTTTAGGATTCTACAAACCCACAAGAACCCTCAAGTCTGTGAATTGTTTAAAAAGTGGGGTAACACCCCCCCAAAAAAAATACCAGTAAGGTCCATGCATGGGAGGGGAGGTGTTTGGGTGGCACATTGGGCTGCTAATGCTACCTGAAAAGGATCAGGCTAGATGAGGAAGTTAGAACCAGCTCCAGCATGCTTCCCTCCACCTGCTTCTGCCAGGAGGAAAGCAGAAGTGAGTGGAGCTGTAGGAGAAGACTAAGGGGGTTACCGCACTTGTATTCCCAGCGATGTATTAAGAGTTTGAAAACGTTATAAAAAATACTGTTTGCACTTTGTTTGGCCCCTTTAGCTGTGAAGACATCTTCCAACCATTTTTAGCCGTGGTATCCAAAAACCCTTTTAAAGTGATGTTTTTTATAACATTTTCAAACTCTTAATACATTGCTGGGAATGCAAAGTGCGGTAACCCCCTATGTTGGTGGGGGTGGAGGAAGCAAAGAGTGGATGGGAAAGCTGGAGCTGGGGAGATACAGAAGGGGCTTAGGATTTCTCCTCCCCCATCAATCCTTAAAGCAGTGGTCCCCAACCTTTTCAGGCCACCACCCGCTTGGTTCTACAAACCCAACCCCAGCGCCCCTACCCCATCCTGTAAAAAGCATTATTCAAAATAGGGGTTTGCATAGCGCACTAAAAAAGATAATAAAATTTCAAAGCAGTAACAATTAATTACACATTTATTCAAAATAAAATTAAAACTTTTTAGTTGAAATTGATTCAACAAAATTGATGAACTTGATCCAGTGGTACCAGCTCTTCAAAGTCTGGAAAACAATTCTGATAGTTTCCACCAAATTTGCCAGCATGGTGCCATAGCTTGATCTATTGTAAATTAGTGAACAACACAGTGGAAGGGGCCCACCTCTAGTGCCCCCCTGCTCCCCCCTTGCCTCTTAGTTACCCCCTAGGTAATCCCACCGCCCCCCAGGGGGTGGTACTGCCCACTTTGGGAACCACTGCCTTACAGGTTCCCTTTTTATGATGTCAAAGCCAAGCAGTAAAGAAAGGTACATGCTTTTGCAATCTTTTATGTTGCTAATTTCTATGCAATTTTTGTCGTCCTCTGCAGTAAATACTTAGGAAATAAAAGTAGGGATCTAAAAAGATATTGTGTTTCATACCCATCCATTCATCCGATAGTAAATGTTGGCTGAGTGATTATGCAACAGAGCTCCATAAACTGATTAAAGTGTAGAGAAAGCTTTATTTGGGAATGAACATACTCGATAGTGAAGAGCAGAGATAGAGACAGGTTCCTAGATGAGGGAGAGAGAGCTGTGGGACTTTTCAGAAGAAGCAGGAGATTGCCCTAAGCGCAATCTGGAGACAGACAAGGAATGACACTTGCCACGAAGGAATCTTATCTAACTGGCCTTTCCTCTTGCTGCCCCCTGCAGGGTTCTTCTTTCTTACACGAGACATTGCTTACTCCAACAGTAAACTGGCAGTGGCTGGCTTTCTATGTCAACCACAAAAGCAGCACCACAGGGCCACTCCAAACTAGGAGTTTCTGTGTACTACGTAAACTCCTCAGATATGCAGAAAAAAATTGTTTTGTTAAGTAAGCAAGAGGGGAAAACCCTCAAAAATGGGCTGATGAGATCTAAAGATGCACCAGAAGGGATGCAATGTTAAGAGAAGCCATGGAAAAAAAGGTGTCTGTCAAGGGAAGATATCAGTTTGCTGAAGCTGAGTTCAGAGAATCCCGGGGAGGGGTTGTCAAATAATGTCTTCCCACTGATTCCTCATAGGGCCCCAGCTTGTGTTTTATGAAAGAGACTGCCTGTATTGGCTACACACGTTGGGTTTAGCACATTACCAACGTAGAAAACAGCGGGTTTTTAAGACCCTGTATTCAGGGTTGCCTCTCTCTTGGATATAACTGAAGATAAGCTAGTGGTTAATTAAGAAATAGTTCTTGGCAGCAAATTAGGACGCCGTGTAAGCTGGAAACGGGTGCTCTTCTGAGAAAATGCAACGAGGAATTTACAAGCAATTTAAAAAGGACATTAGAAACTTGTTATAGGGTGTGAGGTCCCGGTACAGAGCTGGGAGAGCAGCAGATGGCTACAGTAAGACAGCACAGCACAGGCAGCAAGCGCACAGGCGAGACAAGAATGGTGTAGCCGTGGCTAAACAGCTGCAGCCTGGTTCAAAGGGTATTTACTTGGAAGTAAGGGCCACTGAGGCCTGGTCTACGCATACTAGAGAGTGGGATGCTGCAGTCTGAGGTGTTAGAGTGGGCTCTACCACTTCAGCCTGTGTGTGGTCACATTTGCTCTCCTTCTCCATGTAAAAAGCCCGTAGCAAATTAAAAAAATTATATCAGGGAGAAAGGGTCTAATTTATTTAGGTAGCAATTAATACAAAGGGATTTCCCCTGCTGTGGCAAACTAGGGTTGCCAGGTCCCTCTTCGCCACCTGCGGGAGGTTTTTGAGGCGGAGCCTGAGGAGGGTGGGGTTTGGGGACGGGACTCTGACGCCATAGAGTCCAATTGCCAAAGCGGCCATTTTCTCCAGATGAATGGATCTCCATCGGCTGGAGATCAACTGTAATAGCGGGAGATCTCCAGCTAGTACCTGGAGATTGGCAACCCTATGGCAAACTGATATTTTCAGGGAATTATTGATGGGGATCTTTGAAAAAATGTACAGTCCATTCTTAATACTGCCTCCTTCTGTTGTATATGTAGGCCTTAATTTAGTGAGGCTGACAAGGCAGGCCATCTTTCCCATGCAAAGTTGCTTAGGATAAACCTTATTTACAGTTGGTTCTTGTAGGTTATCCGGGCTGTGTAACCGTGGTCTTGGAATTTTCTTTCCTGACGTTTCGCCAGCAACTGTGGCAGGCATCTTCAGAGTAGTAACACTGAAGGACAGTGTCTCTCAGTGTCAAGGGTGTAGGAAGAGTAATATATAGTCAGAAAGGGGTTGGGTTTGAGCTGAGTATTGTCCTGCAAAAGTATTGTCCTGTAAGTATCAAGATAATGTGCTAATGAGGGTATGGTATGTTAATATGGAACCATTGTATCCTGAAGTGATCTGTTAATCGTATATCGTATACCTTGCAGCTGTGGAGAAGTTTACATCGGGACCACAAAACGCAGCATACAAACAAGGATAAAAGAACATGAAAGATACTGCAGACTTGGCCAACCTGAGAAATCAGCAGTGGCTGAACATGGACTGACACAAACAGGACATAGGGTCTTATTCCAAGACACTGAAAGACTGGACAATTCTACCAACTATTTTGTCAGATTGCACAGAGAAGCCATTGAAATTCATAAACATCAGCACAACTTTAACAGAAAAGAGGAGAGTTTAAGAATGAATAAGGCTTGGCTTCCTGCCCTGAAAAACCTCCAGACAAAGACAACATTCAACAATAGCCATACAGATTAGTTTTGGATTACACACATTAACAGATCACTTCAGGATACAATGGTTCCATATTAACATACCATACCCTCATTAGCACATTATCTTGATACTTACAGGACAATACTTTTGCAGGACAATACTCAGCTCAAACCCAACCCCTTTCTGACTATATATTACTCTTCCTACACCCTTGACACTGAGAGACACTGTCCTTCAGTGTTACTACTCTGAAGATGCCTGCCACAGTTGCTGGCGAAACGTCAGGAAAGAAAATTCCAAGACCACGGTTACACAGCCCGGATAACCTACAAGAACCAATGAACTCTGACCGTGAAAGCCTTCGACAATACTTATTTACAGTGTTGCAGCTAGGGACATCAGGTCTCCAGCTTCCATGAGAACCCTCCAAACCCCCACTGGCTCTGCCCACTACCACTCATCCAGAAGGGGAAACACCAGGGTGAATTGAGGGCGACTGCCATTGCTCCCATTTCACTTTGGCACAACCTGGAAGTGATTTAATTGGATTAGGTGACACTGTAGAATGTGCCCAAAATACTATGGTTAAATCATAGAATTCTGGGTGATTGCTAGAATGTCCCCCCAGCATGATGATGTCACTTCTGGGTCAGGCCAGAAGTAATGTCATGGTGTCTGCACGATACCCCCCCAAAAAACAACAACCCTGACCCATGCATCTCCTAGTTACAATCACACAAAACAGCTAGGCATACTTCATATACATGTCTGGACTATATCACCAAAGATTGTGGATCTCTTGAAAGCAAATTAAGCATGCATAGCTACTTTGCACAGGGCTAACATAGGTCTTTCATGCATGGGAATTTTACCTTAGGTTTGACAGTCCCTTGACCCACACTTTTCTGATCTGAAGTCTCAAAATCCTATGCATGGTGGTTGTTTGCCCTGAAGAAAGTCCTGGAGTTTCAGGAGTAAGTTTTTGTGCTGCAGAATCACCAGGACAAATCCAGAGCATCTGAGTCACTGCCCCTTGAAAACGCTGGTTTGCAATTGGCTGTAGTCTGCAAAGGCGGCCGGCCCAGCACGCTGGTGCTGGGGCCACAAACGCCAGCGCTGGGGCTACAAACGCCGACGTGCGCCGCCCAGACAGTGGCGCTGTGGGCCCTTGCGCCGGCGGAGGCCTTCACCAGCCTCCTAAAGACTTTTGTCCTGGTCGCCAGCATGGCTCAGGAATGCGCGGCAAGTAACCTTAATGGAAAATCCGTTCCGCATTTTCTTTGCAACTGTTTTTGTGCTGTAATGTATTTCAATGAAGCCCATGCAAGTGCAGCTAAGTTGTTTCCTGATTACGCAAACCCTCGCCACCAGCCCTCAGCTGGAGGGGGAAACTCCCAATGCCTTATGCACCCAAATAGTTACAATTTGAACCGAGTTGATCTCAGAGGAGACTTTAAATCCATGCCAAAACAGCATTGTGAAACCAGAGAAAAGTGCAGGGTGGGCACGAGGTCAACTCTGAGGGAAGGAAAACTCATGCATAACTCCAAGGAACAACCAAGGCAGTCTGGGGGCGAACATGAGTCAAAGTACCTATGCATAAAGGACCATAGTTTAAACAAGCTCCCCATTGCCCTGCTAGCCTCACATTTAAATCATGTCCACAATTGCAGCTATAGAGTGATTTTGTAGGGTAACACTGTTGGTTGAAGGTTGGGTTTGAAAGGGGGAGGGATGACCATAATAGTGAGCAAAAAGGCAATGCACTAAAAGTTTTTTTTTAAATTTGCCCATGCAAATTCCAGCACCCTCAGCTGAAGATTGTAATCTTCTCTGCAGTTTGTAATGCTACCCACCTTTTTGCAGTCCTTGTGTCTGCATTATCTTCAAGCCTGACTAGTTAAAATACCAGGAAATTGCTAAACTTGAAAACCAGCAAAACTCTTCTTCTAATGTCCATACTTCTATAAAACGTTTGATTGCAGTGGAATTCTGAGAAGAAAATCCTCTTAAGCAAAGGCACCTGTTTAGTAAGTGCCCACAATGATCAGCGTCCCCTGCTCCTAAAGAAGTTGGAAGGAGGAGAAAAAGTTATTAAACACACACACATTTTTTAACTTCAAAAAGACTTTTGTTTAGGGCTGTCAATTCGGTTCGGCCCGAACTGAAAATCAGCCGAATTTCCCTTGATTCGGCGGTTTTTAGTTCGGGAGGAACCGAACTGAAAACTGGCGGGCAACCGGGGGGGGCGAATTCAGCGAGTTCGGGAGTTCGCGAATAAATTCGGCCAATTCGGGGCCGTCAGTAAGCAGCATAACCTTCAGTAAGCAGCATTCTCCTCCCCCGGCCAATCGGTGGCCAAGCTGGGTCTTCTTCTGGCCAATCAGTCAGGATTGAGTACTGGAGGAATCAGCTGATGTGCGGCCGGCCGGGGAAAGAGAGAGAGAGAGAGGGAAATCCTCATGTGTGTGTGAGGGGGTGCTTGTGCACATTCGCTCCTTTCCGTGGCTGCAGGGGGCGCATTTTTTGGGGTACCAACCCCAAACTTTCAGGGGATATTCAGACAGGTTTTCTTAAGAGACCACCCAAGTTTTGTAAACATTGGGTCAGGGGGTCCCGAGATATGGGCTCCCCCCTTTTTTTTTCCATGGCTGCAGAGGGCGCATTTTTGGGTGTGCCGACCCCAAACTTTCAGCGGAGCATCAGACAAGGCTTCTTAAGATACCCCCCAAGTTTTGTAAACATTGGGTCAGGGGGTTCCGAGATATGGGCTCCACCCCTTTTTCCTCTCCCCCCTTTTCCATTTTCGTGGCTGCAGGGGGCGCTTTTTTGGGGGTTCAGCCCCCAAAATTTTATCATAGCTTCAGAGAATCCCTCTTAAGAGACCACCCAAGTTTTGTAAAGATGGGTTCAGTGGGGGCTGAAATATCGGCTCCCCCCCCTTTTCTCTTTCCGTGGCTGCAGGGGGCGCATTTTTGGGTGTGCCGACCCCAGACTTTCAGCGGAGCTTCAGTCAGGGCTTTTTAAGAGACCACCCAAGTTTTGTAAACATTGGGTCAGGGGCCCCCGAGATATGGGCTTTCCCCTTTTCCCTATTGGGATGAATGGATCACCCTCCAGAGATGCATACATATGGATCTTATATTGGATACAAATGGAATCATATTGGATTACCCAGCCTCCCAGCCCCTCCTGCTGGAACAGAAGACAGCCACAGTAAGACCCCTTTGGGGGCTTTATTCTATAATTTTTCTTTTCTGTGTGTGTGTGTGGGGGGGAAGCAGAGTCTCTGTGTGTGTGTGGGGGGAGGGAGCAGTTTCTGTGGGTGGGGGGGGAGCCAAAGGGGGCTTTTGCCGGTTCTGCCTGGGGTGTGTGTTCCCCCTCCAGTCTCTCTCTCCCTGGTTTGAGGGGGGGCTTCATTTTTATTCTTCAGGTTTTTCCTCATTCATAAGATCAGTTAGGTTATTTTGATGCTTGCTCAAAACTGGTTTTCAAATGGTGACTTAAAGAATGCATCTGCCTGGTCCCAAGTCCAATGCAAAAGGAGAAATTCCACCCCCTCCTGCTCATTATGCATAGCTAGCTGCCTCTGTCCCTTTCCATGGTTTGCAAACTCCCAGGTGTCAGGTGTTGCTTTGCACTGTTGCAAAGGTGTTGCATTGCGTGCTTGTGTTGCTTTGCAGTTGTATTGTTTTGCAAAATTCTTCACACCTACCCCGCCCTTTGCATGTTTGCAAAGGTGTTGCTTTTCAGTTGTGTTGCTTTGCAAAGTTCTTAGCACCTGCCCCGCCCTTGCTCTCATCAGCTGTTTGTCGGGGCCCCGGAGCTTTGTGCTTGGGCGGCAAGCTCTGCTGAGATACACATTAAGGGTGGGGGGGACCCCTTTCAGGGCCCATATCTCAGCCCCCCCTGACCCAATCTTTACAAAACTCGGGGAATCTTTCAATATACGTCCTTTGAAGCTCTGCTGAAAGTTTGGGACCTCTAAGCCCAAAAATGCCCCCCCCCGAGCCACGGAAAGGCGCGGTTGTGTTTTTAATGGCTTTATTCGGCCGAATTTTTTTTCCGAACTTTGAATTCCCGCCGAATTGAACGGATCCGAAGTGGGGGAGTTCGGACTTCGGCACGTACCGAACCCACAAGGGCCAAATTCGGCCGAATCCGAACTGTACCGAATTTTTTTTTTTTTTGACAGCCCTACTTTTGTTATATTGAGCAGCTGCATGAGTAAGCAAGGTGAAGATGAATGGGGTAAACGGCAAAAATTAGAAAACCAGTTGTCACAAAGCAATCTGGAGCTTTGACACACTTAGAAGTGGCTGCAGCCGTTAGTATGCAGTTCCCACGTTAACGCTGGTCTTTTATTGGTGGTGTTCTTTAAATCTCTGGCATTGGAGTTGTAATGCCTGTAATCATTATTATTATTTGAATATATGCTTTTGTGTTCAGTCTGCATAATTGCTCTTATGGAAATGCTAGGCCTAAAGTATAAGAGCTGGTTTGAAACACTATGTATTCATGTGCACACACATGAGGGCTTTGGGAAGGTGGCACCCGGGAGTCATGAGTCAGTAAATCAGGCTCTCTGTGTCTGGTACAGCCTTCCACCAAGACACGGCCCAGAATTATCTACCGCTTAAGGAATGTTACGTTTCGGTTCCCCGTCCCAGATCATGTAGCCACCTAAATCCCCGCCTCAACTCCCACTGATAGGCCTATGCTAATCCAAAGGTGTCCATCATTGGGTCTTTGTGGGTCTAGGCTCTGTATTACGTGCATTGTAACACCCCTGACCAGAGGTTATAAATGTTGTGGCAATTCTTTGTTCTGGTGTGTGAATTGTCCTGCGCTTTGGGGCAATTGCACCCGACTGCATTATTTTGGCCACAATAAACAGATCGTTAATCTTCCAATTTCCGACTGTGTTATTTATCATTGGCTAATAAATAATACAGCAGCACTTCAGAGTAAAGAAGTTCATTTTGTGTTCTGGAGCCATAGATTTCTACAGGCTTCTGCTAGAGCACTGGTTCCCAACCAGGGGTCCGTGGACCCCCAGGGGTCTGCGAGAACTAAATTTAGGTCCACAAAACAAAGTTATAAACCCATAATACATTAATATTCTCAATTAAAAGTTCTCTATTATAAAAATATATATTCACATTTTATTCTAAGTTTAATGTTTAACTAACAGTTATGATTAAAGTTTATTTTCAAATTCTCGGAATTTTTATTTTGTACCTTGGGGTCCCTGCACTGAACAAAAAAGTCCTAGTGGTCCCTGGTCAAAAAAAAGGTTGGGAACCACTGTGCTAGAGGTAAACAATGGAAATAAATAAATAAATAACAACCCTTCTGCATTCATTGACAGAATTAAGTGTGGCAGTAAAGGCATTTCTGTGATTCTGGCTTGCTACTGTAGTCCCTTTGGAATGGCAGGGGTTTGAATCTCAGCCTGCACTCCATGAGGCCTTTATAATGCACACTTCTTCCTTCCATTGCTAAGCTCTGGAAATTGGTAATATATACCGGTCCTATGTAAAGTATTTCAGTCCCAGGATTAGGGTTGCCAGCTTCAGGTTGGGAAATACCTGGAGGTTTGGGGGTTGGAGCTTGGGGAGGGTGGGGTTTGGGGAGGGGAGGGACTTCAATGGGTATGATGCCATAGAGTTCACCTTCCAAAGTGGCCATTTTCTCCAGGTGGACTAGAGATGCCCGCTTCTAGGTGGATCCTGGGGATCCCCCGGAATTACAGCTCATCCACAGACTAGAGAGATCAGTTCCCTTGGAGAAAATAGGTGCTTTGGAAAATAGGAAATTAGGAAAATAGGTCCCCACTGAGGAAAATAGGAAAATAGGTCCCCACTGAGGACCCTGTCCTCCCCAGGAGGCTCTATCCCCAAAAGTCCAGGGGTTTCCTAACCTTGATCTGGCAACCCTACCTCCATCCTGCACTGATGGTCGGGGGGTGGGTGGGCTGGCAACCCTAGAGGTAAAATTATCTCTGTCACTTGGAGATCAGTTGTAATAGCAGGAGATCTCCAGCCACCACCCAGAGACTGGCAGTTTTACACAGGATGCATCATTCCTCATGACTGGAAATTAAAGAGTTTCTTGGCATCCGACTAAACTTTATTTTTTTTAAAAAAAAATTAATTTCATTTTTTTTCATAGAAAGGGGAATACAGAGGGGGGAAGGGGGTGGGAATGAATTCAACATTACAAATAATGAAAAAATAAAAAGTCAAACAGATTACATTGCCATACTTATTCAGCACAGTTATACAATCAAAATGGCCTTCCAGCTTGAAGAAAGAAATTTAACATTACAAATAAAACAATATTAAACTAATTACCTCGTCATGCATATTTAAGGTTACACAGTCACAATCAAAATGATCTTCCAAATGTAAAGTTAATTGAAATTTCATAACCCAATATTCACTATAGTCAGTCAGCTTTACTTTCATGCCAGTTGTTTTTATTGTAAAACCTTAACATATTGATACAATAATTTCTATTTTTCATGAAATTGCTCATATTTCTTGTCATTATTTACCATATTGGTCATTTTAGCCATGGCTGCATCAGACTAAACTTAATGTGGTAATTTTGGGAGTGAAACTTTGAAGATGTTATTTGGCAGGGCCTGATATGTGTCATGTCATAGGACTTGGGGGGGGGGGTCAAAAGCCCCTTTTGTTGTAGTGATATAAAGGGAAGGAAACTTATGTCCACAATGAAAAGGGTTAGGAGTTACTTTTTAAAAAAAATGCAAGCTGGAAAATTCAGAGGAACTAGTAGGTAGCATTATAATGTTACAATGATCTATAAAAATATGTCAATTGTTCTTTTAAAAAAAGAATCTCAAAAAAGCTCTCAGCTGGCAGGAGGAAATGCCATTTGGAGGAGGGGCATTGAGGCAAAAGAAAATAGTGCTGATGTGGGTGGGACCTGCAAAATGTACATGGCATACAAACTTTGAAATTTCAAATAGGATCATACCAAATCAGGTTTGGGAAAGATTACAGCAAAGCAGGGGGAAACCGTGGGTGATTAGGGGACAATGTCAGGTGGATACTTCCCCCCCCCCAAAAAAAACCCCAAAACTATTGTGGTTTTGCTGCCAAACTGGGGCAAAACCTATATGTAGAAGCAGCCTGGATGACCTTGGTTCAGTCACAATCTCGCAGTCTAGTTTGCCTCACAGGTAAAAGGGGCTAGCTATGTATGAGTTTCATAGACAAAAGCTGGGATAAGAATATGTTAAATACATGCAATGCATTAGCAGTCCCTTAGAGAGTTTTTGCCAAGCATCCCCAGGTGGTCACTAACAAACCAGACTGGAATGGTGGTTAACTAGTCTGACATTATTACACTGTTATTAAGTTCACTATAAATGAATTGCCAGTATGGTAATGGGCCACCTCTTGGTGTCACCCTGGCTCATCTAGGATGTACGGTAACAATTGGAATTACTTAGAATCAAGTGTACTGATCAGAGATCTACTTCACGAACACTGAGCCTTCAAAAAATATAAACATAATATGTGTGTTAGCACTACCTGAATATGCTAAGCACCAGTTTCTGCAGTCACCCTAATACTGTCTAAAGCTAAGAAACCTCAAGACATTGCTGCTGAATGTACTGGTACATATTGATTCACATAATGCATTTTTCCCATGATACCCTTCCTATGTTATCTAGGATCAACTGTGTAGAGAGGGGAAAAATTGGAAACATGATCCAGCTATTAATATACGCAATTCCTTTTTGCAAAAAATTAGATCAGTTAACAGAATTGGGCATGGCTAAACAGAGAGGGTGCCATCAGACCAGAGTCATCCTTGCTATAAATTTGCATAAATCATTGTGTGTGTAAAGTGTCGTCAAGTCACAGCCGACTTATGGCGACCCCTTTTGGGGTTTTCATGGCAAGAGACTAACAGAGGTAGTTTGCCAGTGCCTTCCTCTGCACAGCAACCCTGGACTTCCTTGGTGGTCTCCCATGCAAATACTAACCAGGGCTGACCCTACTTAGCTTCTGAGATCTGATGAGATCAGGCTAGCCTGGGCCATCCAGGTCAGGGCACTGCATTTAATGCATTAAATCATTTAGCAATGGTTTAATGCATAAATCATTAGGAGGCTCCAAAAGTATTGAGCATAGCTGAAGGTGTCTTGGGGCCATACTTGTGATGATTCTTCATAGCAAACAGCTAGCTTATATAACACTCCTGTCAGCAGTAACTAAAAGTGGTTTGCCATGTTTTTCAGCCCTGGTGTTGTGGCTTACGATGTGATGAAAGAAGTCACATGATGTATGAAAAATTAACAACACAGACATGTCCATTAGCATCTTTCTGCACATTTAGCTCAAAGTGTTCTTACACCATTTCCCCATAACCTTTGCTGGTCCACTTTGTCCACAATTACCTACAATTTGTGTTCCATCATGTCACAATGCATTCTATCACGTCACCCGCAGAAACACAATAAAGGCACAAGCAGGTTGGTCTGGTAGCCTTCCTCTATGCAAAAGTTGCATAACTTTTTTTTTTGCTCAAAGGCACCTGTAGTGATGCTATATCAGTCTTACCTTTGTTCTCTCAAACTTCTCTTAGATTGCCAGGCTAGTCTTTCAGGGGACATGCACATAATAGAAATAAATGGGGTGGGGAGAGAAGAATTAAATATGGTCTGGTTAAACCTTAAGGGCCAAGGTATTATTTACACATAATTGTAGCTAACAAGTTCACAATTGTTTTCAAAAATGATAAGCAGCCTTGAGAAGATGTGATTTTGAGTAGAGAAGTAGCACAAGGAGGCAAGAGAGGCAGAATCCTTAACCCAGGCTCTGTGGACTGTTTATTACCTTCCAGGTACCTGGATGGCTGTGGTGTGAAAGAGTATGCTGGACTAGATGGACCATTGGGCTGGTCGAGCAAACTCTGCTTATGTTATTGTCGAAGGCTTTCACTGTCAGAGTTCATCGGTTCTTGTAGGTTATCCGGTCTGTGTGACCGTGGTCTTGGTATTTTCTTTCCTGACGTTTCGCCAGCAGCTGTGGCAGGCATCTTCAGAGGAGTAACACTGAAGGACAGTGTCTCTGCTTATGTTCTTATGTTTTTTGGCTTTTGTTCATAATCACCACTAATAAGTTTAGAGAACTAGAAGCAGAGACATAAAATTTTATTCTGTAATCCTGAATTTTCAAGCAGATGTGCTTACAATAGATATTCTACAATAGAGGTGTGGATCATTAGAGTAGTGTAGTGCTTAGAGTGTCACATTAGGATGTGAGAGGTCTACATCCAAATCCATGCTGTATCATGGAAACTTGCCTGGGTGATCTTGGGTAGTCACATACTCTCAGCCAAACCTACCTCACAGGATTATTGTGAGGATAAAATGGAGGAGAAGAGAACAGTGTTGACGCTTTGGGTCCCCACTGAGGAGAAGGATGGAGTATAAATGAAGAAAAATAAATTCAGTAATTGTGACAGAAATATTATCAACACTCTCCCAGGGGCAATTTCATCTTGGAACATATAAAGGTATCATTAGATTGGAATGTGTCCCAATGTCTTTAAAGCTTCAGAAATAAATGACAGTTACTCCTTTCTTTATTATAATACCATACAGTGCCATCCTAACAACACTTTCCTGGGAGCAAGTCCCATTGAATAGACTGCAGTAGGATTCTGAGTAGACCAATTTAGGATTGCTCTCTAAGGCAGCATTCAGAAGGGCACTTTCTTGGACATAAGCCCCATTTAATAATATGGGACTTACTCTCAACTAAACCTGATTAGGATTGTTCTCTAACAGCCCATTCCTGAGGTTTCTGGGCGAAACCTCTTAGGAGGCGGTGTGACCCCACCGCCAGCGTAAGTGCGTGTAAAACCGTGATTACACGCACTTACGCTGGCAGCGAGGCCAGTCCCGCTGGTGGCCGAGCGCCACGGGACCGCGCCTCACCCCTCCACCAGCGCGGCCTCTCCATGGCACAGGCCACGGCGTAGAGAGGCCACGCCAGCGCAGGGGGGCATCCCGGGGGGAGGAGCTGCTGGGTAGGCGGCTTCCTATCTCGTTTTGGCCGGTTATGCCAGCGCCAGGAACGGTGGTGCTGCGCCTGCTTTTTAGCTTTTTAGCAGGTGCAGCCTCACTGTTTCCTATGGGGCGAAAGGCCCCGGTAAAACAAAACAAAAAGCCACAAGACGGCTTTTTTGTTTTGTTTTGCGGCATACGCGAAACAGCTTAGGAAGAGGCGCTGCTGCGTCTCTTCCCCGCCATCTCCGTACACCATCAGCTCAGGAAAGGGCTGTAAGTCACACAGAAAAAAACCTGGGGAGGATTAACTAATTAAATTATAGGAGAGTGAAGAGGCAGGTGAACTAGTTTTGTGTAAAATATAGAGTAGAAACAATGAAAGTGACGTATTGCTAAAATCCCATAAACAATAAATCAGACAATACCTAAAAGAAATGTTCACGATGAGCAGCCATGTTAGTCTGTCACTAGCAGTAGAAAAGAGTAGGAGTCCAGTAGCACCTTAAAGACTAACAAAATTTCTGGCAAGGTATGAGCTTTTGTGAGCCACAGCTCACAGAAACATTGAACAACCTTACTGGTAACATACAGATCCAAAGGAACAGGTTTACTCAGCGGTAATTAAGCCTTGAAACATGAACAAGCCAGCAGCTGGAACTGGGTGATTTACCCAGAGGTTACCATTACTAGCCTTGCTCCCACTTTCCCACCCATCTTTCCCATTCATCTCATCGTGCAAGTTCTTGTCCCATAAACTATCAACTATTACACCCAATTTTTTGTACGTGACATGGGAAAAACAGTGGTTGAAAATGGATAAGACCTGAAAATGGATCGGTAATTGGTAAAATAACTTGGAATGCAGATAGGGGAGGGTGGAGTTTAAGGAACAACCAGGTATAAACATTGATGATGATGATAATGATATAATGATCTTACTCGTGTAACTTGGTCGGTAGCTAGATTTCTTGAAATTTCACTAGGTAAGCCACACTAAATGGGCCTACCAACCAGTGTATTTTATTTGTCAACATGATAGTTGCAGATACTCCAGATATTGCCTCCTTTCGATTGGTAAATTTTAAGTAGAACCGCTTTGATTATGCCAATAAAGGTATTTGAATTTGAATTTTGATATAATGATCTGTTACATAACAGTGTGTCAGAGTATTGGAGGACTATCATCATAAAGGTAGAAATCCAGCCACTGGGGAAAAGGGGAATGAGCAAGGAGAAAGCAGACAGGGAAATATGTTTCTTTTGGATTCTTCTTGTTCTCTGTCTTTCCTTAGGGAGAAGCTAATTGTGATTTATCCAAAAAAAGTTGGGCTAGATCCTTAGAATGAACCTTGCCCATTTTCCTTTCTATATATGTTCCTTTCCCCTCTTATTAAAGTATATTGGGAATTACCTTGGCTAAAAGGAGGATGACCTAGGTTAGGGTGCAAAAACACCTGGTTGGTCATGTAGTCAAATTGAGGTGTAGACACAGAGTAGCAGCTGGTTTGATTGTGCTAATTCCATTACCTTGGGCCCAGAGTAAAATCCAAACAGGCTCAGATGCTAGAAAGGCTGTGAATAACCTCCAAAAAGCCTGTCTGATCCTGGGGGAGCTGAGGACATATTCTTTATGGCTCACTCAAATGAATGTGTATGTCAGGATTAGGGCTCTGCTAAAAGCATCTTTATCCTGGGGCTGTCTGGCACCAAAAGATTTAGAACTCTTCACTGCATATCAAAGCAAGATAGGCTTAACATGTTTAAACCAGAGGGTTTTCCAGCAGACTAGAAGCAACGTAGACATCAAGCATACAAAACATTAGATCAGCATCAACTGCGACTTACATGGTTACTAGTTTACATGCTTTCATATTATAATAGTAGATAGCAGTCTTATTTCTCTAAAATAAGCACATATTGTTGGTACACACTCAGCCATTCAAAGTCTCCCACTGATAAATGCAATTTAGCCAGGCTGCCTTCTAGCTAAGGTTGCCAGGTCCCTCTCCACCACCGGAGGAGGGTGGGGTTTGGGGAGGGGAGGGGCTTCAGTGCCATAGAGTTAAATTGCCAAAGTGGCCATTTTCTCCAGGTGAACTGGTCTCTATCGGCTGGAGATCAGTTGTAATAGCAGGAGATCTCCAGCTACTACCTGGAGGTTGGCAACCCTACTTCTAGCCCAATCAATGGGCAGCTGTCACTCATACCAGAAATCTTCTTAATTTCATCTCAGGAACACAATGGGATTTGCAAGGCAACCCACCCATCTGATGCTTAATACATGGACCATGTTTGTCAACATAAAACCCTAAACACTATAGCTAAATGACAAGTTAGTGGTCATAAGAGCAAATCATTTAAAAAGTTTTAAAGCAAAAATATTCGGTTTGGATTTCTAAACACTAGCATGATTTTAAGAAATGTTGAACAGGATCCGATCAGTAATATACCTGAAACTCAGAAATCAGATTTCTTTCACACACCCACAAACATATAAGCAAGTCATCGCCATTCCCCACCAAGAAACTCCAACCACAGCATCATCTTATTGATCTAGTCATGTTAACCTCCACTGCAGCTGCCTCCCAGATTATTTGCAAAGCTAATTATTATTATCCCCTTTGTGTATGTTGCCCTTTGGAGACCATAGATATTCACATTCTTGGATGATTCCCACACATAATATTGCAGACTGGCTAGGTGTGTGTAAAGGAATAGATATGTGTAAAGGGCCACCAAGGGCAAAAACGCATGGCTGTTTTGTCTTGCGATTCTTCCTCGAATGTAGCAAATCTCCGTTGTGCAAATGCATGGATGTCCCCCTCCTGAGGGACCAACCCACTCCTGTTACGAAACTTCCCCAGGTTTTCCAAGCTCTGGTTTGTCTCGATTTTAACAAAAGAATCGCGGCAAGTGTGAGTGTTTACTGGTATGTTTCAGCACGCTTGTCAACTCCCCTTCATTCCGACATTCCTTTTCCTTCCAACCCCTCCTTTGCCACCCGCCTCCTTCGCCTCCAGGACCGCCGCCTTGCTGCCGCCACACAGGCCAGACAAGGAGGAGGTGGCTGCAGCAGCTACCATTGTGACCTGCAAGCCATGAGCCTCTACGCCCGACTGCCACTGCAGCAGCCGCCACAGAAGGAGGAGGTGGCAACGGTGGAGGGCTCGAGAGAGGTGGCGGCAGTGGCGGAAACCTGGGGGGCAGCCCAGTGGAGCGGGACCTGCTGCCCAAGTACAGCCTGGCGGGCAGCAGCAGCTCCTTGGCGCTCAGCCTGAGCCGCCTTCCCTCCAGGTACCTCAAACAAGACATTGGGGGGGGGGGAGCTGGCCCACCTGGCGGCAGCCACTTCCATGGACATCTCCTCCGCCTCATCGGCTGCCTACCTGGGCCAGCAGCAGAACTTCCACTCCATGTGCGAGATGTTGGAGTCCTCGCAGCGCCTCGGACTAGCTGCCTCACCCCTCCAATGCAATGGCCCAGCCAGCAGCCACCTGATGGCCTTCCCTAGCAGCCAGGCCCTCTACCACCCGGCGAGAGCCTGCGTCCCTCTCATGCATTTCACTTTTTGATCTTGGGATAAAAAAGTGTGAGACATGAAAGGGACAAACCAATGACATCCTAGCCATGCGTTAACGGCCCAAGTTGAGCCGACATGTGACAACCCCATAGGGTTTTCAAGACATGTTCAGAGTTAGTTTGCCATTGCCTTCCCCTACACAGCAATTCTGGAATTCCTTGTTGGTCTTCCATCCAAATACCAACCAGAGTCTACCCTGCTTAATTTCTGAGATTGGGCTAGCATGGGCCATCCAGGTCAGGTCACTGGCTAGGTAGCTAAAATGTATTAACTGAGGACATGCCAATGTCACCTGACATGTTGCTGGTGTTAAATAGTAGTTAAATAGAAATACAGTATTCAAGCGGCACCAATTTCCTAAAAAAATGTTCTCATATATTGTGTAATCTAGGTGTGGTCTCTAGCATTGCAATGTTGTGATCCAGACTCTTACTTTACCTTTAACAGTACCAATGCACCAGGAAAAGTAGCCTCTATGGTGTCTGCTCCCCCATTTGTCCTTGACTCTGTTGCTTACCAAATTCAGCTGTTTGGCCAACAGCAGACCAAGGGAGGTGAGTAATTTACATGGAAGGTGGGCAGAAGACACAATGCCAGTGACTTATCTTGCTGCATTGGCACTATTAAAGAAAAACGTAGGTTGGCTGAATTACATTAAGTATCCCTAGTTCTTGCTTAGCACTCAGGTATTGAAACCAATGTCTGCATGTCCCTTTTCCAAACTGCATTGATTGTCCACATTGAAGTCAGAAGTGCCACATCCAATTTGGGTAGGGTCTAGGGTTGATTTAGAGACATACCAAGATGTTGTGGATTATGAAGACTGAGACCCACTCTTTACCTGCAAAATAAATTGACTTCCACTATTGCTAGATCAAAAATGGGTAGTTTCAGTTAATTCAGCCATCATTACTACACTTACAGTGCGATCCTAAACCGAGTTAATCTTTTTTAAACCCACTGACTTCAATAGACCAAAAGGTATAACTCTGCTTAGGATGGCACAGTAGCATTATAAGCAGGTCTACTCAGAATTCTTTTCACATCTACTCAATGGGGAAAGGACCCCCAGGAAAGTATCTTTAGGATTTCGGAAAGCACCACATGACAATGGTTGAGAACACACTAGAGACTATTCTCTAAGCACTTACTCATACAGTGTCAGTGAAGTCAACAGGATTATCCCAATGGAGGTCATTCAGGACACGTTCATTCAAATGGTCATTCAGTTTCTCCATGCCATTTCTAAATATCTGCTGTAGCCTCCCTGCCTGAATGTCAGGCTTTGTGACCACACAGTGTTCTACTTTGTGCCTTTGGTCTGGGCGGGGTTTGGGGAGGGGACTTCAATGCCATAGAGTCCAATTGCCAAAGCGGCCATTTTCTCCAGGTGAACTGATTTATATCGCCTGGAGATCAGTTGTAATAGCAGGAGATCTCCAGCTTGTACCTGGTGGGTGGCAACCCCTAACAACTATGGATTGATGTCAGTTTAAAATTTATGATTCCCCAGGACAAAATTATGATTTTCAGTTTCAAAACATATGTGAGGCACTCCAAGAACATTTCAAAGTATATCCCTGTTTGAAATTGGAGTCTGTAGTGTGACATAGTAACTTTAACATTCTAGTATTTTTTGTAAATTGAGAAAGTTTGTTTACTTTAACATTAAGCCACCTTTACGTTTAAGTTTACAGTGATATATGTATTTTTTCTGCCTCCTGTTGATGAATGAAGAATGCATTCCACAGCAAACTCACTGGTTAGAGAGGAAGTAATGAAAACATCATTAAAATCCTACCAAGATTTATGGGCTCACTTATACAAGGCTCCAAAATGATGTGTAGAAGCCATAAATGTGTCAGGAGTCACCAGGACTAGAGCCAGGAAACTTCATATCTTTTAACTGCTGCCCCCTGCTATCCGCTGGGCTGGTTGGAGGGCTGTCTGGACTATGATGTTCGTCTGTTCTAGGGTTATTCTACTCACCCACATGATCTATTAGCTGCCCCTGACATGGAAGAACTATTGACTCCCCTAAGCTTCGTCGGCCCAGCAGTGACAAAATCACGAGCACATTTATATCTTTGTTCGATAGAATGTGTCTGTCCCACCTTTCTCCAGAGATGCGAAACCGTGATGCAGCAAGAAATTTTTTTAATAAATCAGTAAGAAGATAAATCACCAAGAAATACAATACAAACACAATAACAGCCAAGAATAAGTTCATTTCCTTTTCAGTCTTCATGCTGTCCTCAGCATAAGGCCAGCCTCAGCATGTTCTCATATTCTCTTATTTAAGCATTCCAGCTGTTCTAATGCATTTGTTTATTTTATGAATTTCAGCTTGTAAGCAGTTTGCAAGGGTTGTTATTCTTGATTCAAGGCCGTTATTAATGTTTTTAAAAAGACAGCATCTTTCTACTTCCAGACAAACCAGAATGAATGAGATGTTCCTCCTCCCTAATGCTAAAAATGATATTAGGCAATAATCCAGTGCCTCGTAAATTGCATACTGGTTTTGATTCAGTAGTTTTTCCTGCTAAACCTCAAAGTGTGTTGCAAGCCTGACACACCTTCCATCCCTTAGCTTACAGGGAAGCTGGAGGTAAGAGAAAAATGACTCAGAAAGATTGCAAACGTACACTCTCATGCTCGGTAGCATTGTAGCTGTAAAGGAAACATCCTCCAATGTGCTCATCAAACCAGTGGTGCAATACTCTGTGACTATAAGGCTCTGTTTAAACATGACACCTGCCCTGTGTAAATGGTCAAATTGTATAGAAATGCACTTGTAGAGGAGAAATTGGGATTATACCTACAGACCTTACTCTCACTTCCATGCACTGATCTCTACCCAAGGGTCTAAACACATACACACACACATATATACATATACATATATATAAAGGTAAAGGTCCCCTGTGCAAGCACCGGATCATTCCTGACCCATGGGGTGACGTCACATCCCGACGTTTACTATGCAGACTTTTGTTTACAGGGTGGTTTTCCAGTGCCTTCCCCAGTCATTTTCCCTTTACCCCCAGCAAGCTGGGTACTCATTTTACCGACCTCAGAAGGATGGAAGGCTGAGTCAACCTTGAGCCGGCTACCTGAAACCAACTTCTGTAGGGATTGAACTCAGGTCGTGAGCACAGCCTGATTCCCCCCCCCCCAATGTGTACATTTCTATGCAGTATGACTAGGGGAACAATGTGCAGGCATGCACACACAAAAATCTATACGGCATCGCATGTTTCCAGCATCTTGTTGGAACCAGTTTGTGTCACCTTTATGATAAGATATTGGAGCAACACTTGTCAGAACCATGAACCTCTGAGTTGTTACCACCACGTGCACAGATGAGACAACAAGGCTTGAACAAGACACCTGGGAGCACAGAATACTGCATGTGAATTTTGCATGTGTGTGTATGCGCATGCTCAGCACTACACTGAAATGGGACCAGTTATGGGTGATGTGGATTTACCAGCATGACAAAACACTAAGTGGACACTGTTACACCAACTTCACCCAGGAAATCTTTCAGTAAGATGCTAGCATTCCAAAAAGATCAGGGCTTCTGTCCCTTTAAAAGCTCCCACCGAAGTCAGGAGTTCTACAGCTTCAGCTTCTCCCATCTAATTCTGTGTAACAAGCAAACTTGTGCCCAACGACTGTGTGATTGCTTCAGAATTTTTGAAAGGACAGGGGTTGTCTACACTTCTGAAGCATCACATGTCATGGTATGAGTATACTTTTCTGTGCTCATGCTTGAGGGCGTTGGCCAACAATACAAGATGAACCCTCTGTGGTATGCCAACTAAGGTCTTCGCTAACAAGCAAGCACTGATTTCTCTGAATTTCCTAACTCCCTCATTAATGGGCTACACCCAACTTCATAAGAATTTTTATTTTTATAAGGGGGAAATGCAGAGTTTATTTAGTTTACAACTGCAAGGAAACAATCATTCTATTGAATAATTTAATATACATATATGGTTGAAGCATTCCATGGATATAAATTTTCTTTAGAAATCTAGGTGATTATTACTTCGCATATAATTGACATTTAATTGTTGCTAAGGTCTGGTTTTGGCTGCCGTTTCTCTCTGTTGGTGGTTGTGATATACAGTAATCTGGCTTGTGGTTTTAAACTGAGCTTTTATGCTTCATTTTTTATCATTATTACTGTGCTCTGTCTTAAGTACTTGTGAGTAGTTTTTAAGAAGTAAACAAAATGTATCATGATTTTTTAAAAAAAATTCTCCTGCAATGAGGATAATATATGCAGCTTCTCTAACTACTGTCGTAAATGGGAAAAACCCTATTCACACAGAGTCCTATATGTGTAACACAGTGGTTCTCAACCTTTTTCGAGTCGCGACCCCCTTTTACAATTGCCAAGTAACCTGCGACCCTTGTCACATTTGCATAAATTTGCATAAATTTGCATGAATGACATTTTCAATAGGACAAAGAAAACACATTTGTTTTTTTGGCAGTCCAGGGTATCCATATATATAATTACTTTAAATTTTAAAGTTTAAAACAAACAAGCAAACAGTACTACCACCTGTTGCACAGCGGCTGTGACTGTGTGGCACGGCAACCTTTCCTGGCACGGAGGAAAGAGTGCCTCTGAGCATGCACTGCGTTCCTTGTCCTCCCCTCTCTCCCCAAAAACTCTTCCAAGCAGGCCGGGGCTCTCACTAGGAAACCCCCTCTCTTGTGACTGGGACACTGCTTGTGCACAGAACTGTAGTTATCCCTCAAAGCGGAGCTCCGTTTAATCACCTCACGAGAGCGAAGGGCCAGGAAAGAGCCGAGGGCCACTTATCCCGCTCGGACTTTTTGTGCCTTTTTCTCCCCTCCACCAGTCACCGCTCCTTCTGCGCCTCACCGAACCTGCGTGCTCGAGGGGGAAATCCCGAACTGTGCATGTACCTCGACTCTCTCCCCCTTGGCCTTGCCAGAGCAGAACTGATGACTCAGGGCAGAGCGGAACTGATGACTCAGGGCAGAAAAGTGAAGCCACACTACAGACATGCACACTTGGATTCCAGGCTGAAGCTCCCGCCCCACCCGAGCACGGCTAAAAGTAAAAACAATGTGGCTGTAGCGGCCTTAAGGGGGACCGCCCTCTTCTCCTCCGAGACCTGAACTGGCAGAGCCAGGGGAGCTTCCTCGGCCTCCCACACATCCTGCCGCATCATCCGCCTGGCGCAGGTGTGACCGCGCCCAGGCCTGGCCCGCCCGCCTCTCAGCTGGGCAGCGGGGCTACAGATGGTGTGTGGCGGCACGCCGCCGCGTCTCTGCAGCCCGGCTCCTTCTGGCTGTCGGTCAGCCAGTTCCTCACCTCTCTGCTTAGGGTCTTCCCTGCCCTCGCGGACGGATCAGGGTTACAGGGCATCTGGGTTAGTCCTGGACAGCCCAGGATGGGGGCTGTCCCAGGACAGTGGCGGCGATCCCCCAGAAAACACTTCGTGACCCCCTTGGGGGTCCCGACCCCCAGGTTGAGAACCACTGGTGTAACAGAAGACGAGGAGCCTTGGATTTCCAAACATCTTATTAGGGTGTGAGTGTTCCTGGCACATCAGCCACACTCCATCAAATCTAGCAAATGTACAGAAGCTTGATGCAGGTACTTGGGCCCTTTTCTAGTGTTTCCCACATCTGTTCCCAACACTAAAACTCAGGTTTGATGCCATGTTTATGCCTGCCACGATTTTACAAAGAGCTGCTTAGATATAAACAAAGAAAAGATAACTTGGTGATCTGGGGAAGTCAGCACAGATTTGTCCTCAACAGGTAGTCCTGCCAGCCAGACCAACCTTCTTTCCTTCTTTGATCAAGTGACGAACTTACTGGATCGTGGGAATGCCACCGACGTTGTTTACCTGGATTTCCATAAAGCTTTCGAAATGGTTCCCCATGATGTTCTGATGGCTAAACTGGAGCGCTGCAGGCTAGACCCTAAGATAGTTAGGTGGATAGGGAACTTGGTTGGGGAACTGCACCCAAAGAGTAGTTATCAATGGCATTTCATCTGATTAAAGGGAAGTGCCCTGTGGGGTGCCACAAGGCTCGGTTCTGCCCCCAATACTTTTCAATATTTTCATAAATGATCTGGATGAGGGTGTGGAGGGACTACTCATTAAATTTGCAGATGGCACCACATTGGGAGGTAAAGGAAGAGATAAAATTCAATGAGATCTGAACACACTGGAAAAGTGGGCAGATGTTAACAAGATGCAGTTCAACAAAGATAAGTGCAGAGTTCTACATCTGGGTAAAAAAATGAGAAGAACACATACTGGATGGGGGATACACTTCTGGGTAGCAGTGAGTAGGAACAAGATCTTGGGGTATAGGTGGACTGTAAGCTAAATATGATCAGTCAGTATGATGTAGCAGCAAAAAAGGCTAATGCTGTCTTGGGGTGTATCAACAGAGGCATAACATCCAAATCGTGACATAGCTTAGAACAGCTGTTCAAAGCATTGGTCAGGCCACACCTGGAGTACTGTGTGCAGTTCTGGAGGCCTCACTTCAAAAAGGATGTGGACAGCAGAGGCGAGTGATGAGGATGATCCGGGGCCTGGGGACCAAGCCCAGTGAGGAAAAGCTGAGGGACATAGGAATGTTCCATCTGGAGAAGAGGAGGTTGAAGGGGGACATGATGGCCTTCTTTAAGTATCTGAAAGGCTGTCACGTAGAGGAGAGCAGGGCTGTTCCTGTTGGCTGCAGAGGGTAGGATTTGCAATAATGGGTTTAAATTATGGGCAGAAAGGTACCAGCTGAATATTAGGGAATTTTTTTACAGTAAAGAGTAGTGTAGCAGTGGAATTGGCTTCCTAGGGAGGTGGTGACCTTCCCCTCACTGGCAGTCTTTAAGCAGAGGCTGATCCTGCATTAAGCAGGGAGTTGGTTTAGATGGCCTGTATGGCTTCTATGATTCTATGAAATAATAGCACGCTCAGGATCTATACAGGTTTGTGCAAAGGCACACAAAGTATATCTGCCTGCATGTAGGGACAGCTGGTTTTCTCTTCCAGCTCCAGCCCCTTGTGTCATATTGTATGCCAGTCGGGAATTCAGAGGGTTCCCAAACAGCAGGAGTAGCTTTTTAGGGTAAACAAATGGCTGCAATAGGAAAGAGGCCTGAAAAGCCCTTGTGCATATGCATAATGGATCGAGCTTGGGATCCAGGACCACAGATACTGGCTCTGGACTGTGTGGCTCACTTGGTTGTGATTCACTGTATTCCTGCATACCTCTCACATTCTTTCCAGTCTCTCCAAACAGTCAATCTGCCTTTCTCCATCCTAGACTTTGTGCAGGTCTTTTGCTTTTTAATTGAAAAAAATTCTAATTCATCCCAAACTATACATGGGATTTGGTATACTGGGCACCAATAAAATAAAATTCTGCACCCTGGTGATCTAGATCCTGCCCCAGTTCTGTGACATGTATGCAAAGGTGCATAATTTCTCTTTTGTTGCAGAATTTATTCTGTAATTCTTGTTATTTTGTATAACTGCGTCTGGGTTTGGTAGTCAAAGGAGAGGTAAAGATAGTGAAGCAATGCCCCCAACCACTGAAAAAATCGGCTATGTCTCTGGACTGCCTTCCACACTTTAGAGCACTATGCTCACAGCCACAAGGGATAGACACTTACTTTCACACTTCCAATGAAAGCTGAGATGTCAAGGCGTTGAGTTCCAAGCCTCTAGCAGATTCTGCACTGTTTCGGTGTTCCCGTGGAATTACAGCAAACTCACAGCCTGGGATCCCTGGCCATTCCAGTAGTACAATTTGGTAAAGGGCACATTGAATCAGAGCAGGGCTCCAGTGTCTATTGTGGCAGCGGCTACTGTTTCCACCCTTTGAGTACCTTTGGCAGAAAAAGCAATGACTAAAAGAACAACAGATTGATAAATAAATATATCTTGCCAAGTAATTGTTTGCTGGTGCAGCACGCTCAGGATTAGTTGGCCGTTTCTTCCTTTGGCCAGGCACTGTGGTTCCTATTTCTAGGCCTCCTGTATGCACTAAGGGTACCTGGGAGACAGACAAAGTCAGAGAGCTCCTGGGGGCAAGCTGTTAATGCGATGAAGAGATAAATAATGCTCCCAGTGTTTCTTCCCATTCCACTCTTGCCACTATATGACAAGAGTCTTTATTACATTTGATGAATGAATGATATGTTCTCTTTTAAATCAATTAAGCCATTCACAAAATGTATTTGCTTATTTTCCTTTTACTTGTAAGTTTAAAGTAGGCAAATAGTAGTGCTTTTTATTGCTAGAAATATGGTTACATATTGAATGTAGGTCAGTGGCAGAAGCACTGTGGTTATTCCCAGCGTTGCTCTATAAGGGACATTTCCATTTCTGTCCATACCACAAAACCCACCCTAGAATCCAGCCCCAGTTCAGCATTTATTCACTCTTCCTTTCAACAAGGGCAGAGATATTCAAAGCCCCCACTCCTGAATGCGGTTTAAGTACAGAGGTGGGTTTCATTGAGGCTTTTGACAAACAAGTGGCAATTTTTACAAGGCAGGATCGGCTAAGCAATGTGAGAAAAGGACAAAGTAATGGATTCTGTTAAAAAGAGTAGGTAGATAAAACAATAAATGGAAGAAGGATTTAACAGAAGGGACACTGAACTTAAAACAGCACATTCAGATCTATTTCTCAACTTCCTCCTGTCAGTTTCGTTAGATGGTTAACCATGACAGATTCTTCATCAAATGTAATTAAAAATGGGAATGCATTATATCTACTAAGAGTAACAGTTCTATGAAATGTAGTGATTCTGTGGCCATTTATGCAGGGCTGTCTCCCTCGTGGTCACCCCCGCCAACTGCTTCAGGGCTTCCTTTTGATTATGCATGCCTTTCCCGATCGTCAGAGGTCGCCTTGCTATCCCCGCGTGTTTTCACGTGTTTTGCTCATGTTTTCTGGATGCTGTTTTAGCCAGCATCCAGAAAACGTGGGCAAAACACCTATACGGAATAAATAGGAGTACACAGTTTTTAGGTGGAATTTTTTTTTAAAGATCCAATGGATGAGTAGGCCAGCTGTCTTATTGCTTCTTGATACCTAAGAGGTTTAAATTTAACTTCCGTGTAGACAATTGCATACTTCCAATGTCTGTATCATCATACATTCTGACTGTTATTTTATTATTTATATACATAAATAGTGAACTCACCACCAAGGGGAACTTCCTCCCAACATGACCATGAAGTGACACAGATATTTGTACATTCATCCCATAAGACAGGATACACTTGGGCTATATACAATTTCCTCCTAGGAAATACTATTCATGTAGGAGATTTATCATTGTTTCTTCTTGCATTTTTGTAATCCAGTGTAGTTACATGGGATGTCTATGCCTAAGCTTGCCCCTGGGGCCCATAATGTTTTGCATTAATATTTACTCTCACATAAATGTGATTAGAATCACAGACTGGAAAAAAGTAATGAGGACAAATATATGCAAATTGTAACTATTCAGGCCTAAACCTTCACATTTAACGTTTTGTAATTTGCTGTTTATTAGACCCATTTGCTTCGCTGATGCAGTCCTGCAGTATGAAGATACATTCATGCAACAACAAGTGAAGGGCATTTAATCAGGAAATGCTTGCATGCTAAGGTTTAAAAACAAGATCTGGCACAAGAGAGGCAAAGAGTGCCACCTGCTGGGATTTCTTAAACTCCCTTTCCTTTGTCTTAAAAACGGCTGTGGCACCCTTTCAGTACTCATGTTGGACTTTGATTAGACTAGTCAGCAAAAGTGATGAGGCATGCAGACTGAAATTAAGTCTTGAGTTTTAACTGTAAACCATTTAGCCAAGCTGGTTTATGCTTATCTCGGAAGCAAATCCCACGATGGGACACATTCAATTAAATGTGCATAGAATTGCTGCCTAAATACTACTAACTTTATAGCCAACGAAGTGGAGGAAAAAGGCAAACATTCAAATATCAGAAGGGATTGGTGACTGCCCGTGCCGTAGTAAAACGGATAGCACACATTCTTACAAGCGCTGTCATATTTTCATGCTTCCTCAACAATTTGATCTGTAATTTTTCTGTTGTATCAATAGAACTTCATACGTTCCCATCTATCAAAAGGCCTAGTAAGTAGGGTTGCCAACGTCCAGGTAGTTGAAACAAAAAATCACCTATACTGTACAGAAGCTCAACCAAACATCAGTAAAGGGCTGTTATTCACGACTAACTTGGTATAGAAATACAGTGCAAAATTTACTAACAATAGTGAAACTATTGTGGTGAAAACATGGTGAAAACATGATAATTAATCCGGAGACCTTTTCCAATCATTTGTATGCCATACACATGTATGCTTCAACTCTGTGATAATTCCATGAGAATTCAGCCTGTCTTCAAGTCAAGCTCACAGGGATGCCCTTGACGGAAAGACTATGCCTCTGAAGTAAAATTATATTTTTCAATCAAGCAAGTAGATACTTTTGGACTTACCTGTTGGATTATGTCCACCCAGCTATTTCTGGACTTACCTGTATAAAAAGGTTGCATCTTCTAGTGGAATTGTAGTTCGTTGTAACTAATTGTACTTCATTGTAACTAATTTATAGATAAGATATTCTGTTTATTGTGATATGTACTGTCTTTGTCTAGTTTCACTATTGTTAGTAAATTTTGCACTGTATTTCTATACCAAGTTAGTCATGAATAATTGAGCCCTTTACTGATGTTTGGTTGAACCTCCAGGTAGTAGCTGGAGATCTGATGCTATTACAACTTATCTCCAGCCGATAGAGATTAGTTCACCTGGAGAAAATGGCCACTTTGGCAATTGGACTCTATGGCATTGAAGTCTCTCCCCACCCCAAACACCCCCCCTCAGGCTCCGCCCCAAAAACCTCCTGCCCGGACTCTATGGCATTGAAGTCTCTCCCCACCCCAAACACCCACCCTCAGGCTCCGCCCCAAAAACCTCCCGCCCGTAGCAAAGAGGGACCTGGCAAACCTACTAGTAAGGTAGGCTGTGGGGCAGTTTCAGAAATGGAGGTAGGAAAAAGTCCCTTGAATGCATGAAAGCCTGGAGGGAGTGTATTAGAGTAAATAGGCAAAGCTAAAGCAGCCACCAAGGGTCATAGAACACACCATCATAATCACTTGGCAAATTATCAGGAAATTGATGCAAGGCAGTTTTGCATTGGCAGGCCACAGGTTAGGTGAGATTCCTCAACAGAATTTGAGCAGGCCTGAACAGGATCTCCGATACAGCTGCCAGCTTCTGGCCTGGAGAAAGAACCACTCTTTGAACAGCTCCAGGGAAATAAAAGATTCTAAATAGTCAAGTCCTTCCCAGGAGAGAGTCAGCAGCTCCTTCTCGCAACAGCCAGAGATTATTTAAGTGATATTTGCTTCCAAGCAGTATATACAGATAGATCACAGCTTAAAAGTTCTTTTTTCTTCTTCATTGTGCTGCTTTTTCCTCCTATTGTCAATACCCACTGGCTAAAATAATGTCTGGAGTTCTGACACAGAATAAAAGAAACTGGAACTGGTGACGTTGTAAAGCAGGGGTCCCCAATGTGGCACCCGTGGGCGCCAAGGCACCCTCCAACACCTTTCATTCTTAAATCCAGTTTAGGTAGACTAGATAAGTGTCAGACTGCAGTACTTTGTTGCATTTCTTTCATAAGGAACTTCACTCCAGACGTAGTCGCGAGTTTGAAAGTTTTATAAAGAAAGCCAGCGAGTTCAGTAAGTCCATAGAAACATAAGGCTAGAATACAGACATGGGGAAACACCGGTACATTTATAGGGTACATACAATAGGATTGATTAGGTTCAGGGCATAATACAAAAGGACGAGATGCGGCAGAGTTGTCTTGATGGCTCAGATACAAGGAAACAATATGGAAGGTAACTGCCGGTAACTACTCATTGAAAAACCCATACATGAAACTAATGTGTGAAATAGCTAGGTGATTGCCAGGGCTCCCAGGCATTGTTCCGTGGGACCTGGTAACTCAGTAACGATTAGCCGGGCAGGTCTCCATTGAGGTGTAGATGCCGGGGGGGAGGGGCAGAGGCAGAAAGCCAGAAAGCCTTAGCTGACAATAAGTCACATATGCTTGTTTTTTTAATTGCTCTATCTAATTATGTCATGAATTATTAGATTACTTTTAAATAGACTTTTTAACTTGATTGCCAGGGTTGATGGTGAAAACTAAAACACTGAGTGATTATTGGCTAGGGAATATCAGGTTTTGACACTGAAGTTGGAACAAACAAACTTCAGAGGTCTCCTTAAAGTCAGAAAGCTAATTTCTGTAAGTGGTGAATGTTTGAAGGAATATTCACTCACCATACAATACTGTGATTTTAGTGGTTAGCATGTTGTGTTTCCATGTGGTTGTTTTAAGGTAATACCCCTTCACAAGTGACCATCTTATGCCCATATGATAAAAATTCCTTAGATGCTGTATCTGGAATAAATTTGGTGCAAATGTTGCAGTCAACTGATAGATGGATATTTTGACTAGGCCTGCCTAGTCCTAATAATCAAGGCTTTTTGTGGCAGGTGGTACACATGTCAAAACACTTCACTGGTCTTTGAAAACTCACTTGTTCCATCACTATGTCTTGCAAACCCACCACTCCAATTCCTGAGGCTTCACAGATGAAACATATCAGGCCAACGGTGATGTCACTTAGTGGAAACAAACAGGACTTTCCTACAGAATTCATCAGACCTTCCCCAGGGCCCACACACAAACCAGTCTCAAAACAGCATTTCTTTATAACAAGAAATCCCCTTTTCCTGCCAACGATGGAGGCAGACATGCCAGAGAAACAATATTCTCTCAGGTCACATTCTGGTATCTCCCAAACATGCTGCCCCCGTGGCAGCACTGTAAAGAAAAGGTGACCTGACCCAGAAGTCTCAGCCTAATGTGCAGTCCTGGGCCAGAGGTCTTCCCACTTCTGGGTTTGGAGGCTAGTCAAAATTTCATCTTGTGTGTGTGTGTTAAGTGCCGTCAAGTCGCTTCCGACTCATGGCGACCCTATGAATGAAAGTCCTCCAAAATGTCCTATCTTTGACAGCCTTGCTCAGATCTTGCAAATTGAAGGCTGTGGCTTCCTTTATTGAGTCAATCCATATCTTGTTGGGTCTTCCTCTTTTCCTGGAGGCTAGTCAAAATTTCATCTTATTCCCTAGCATATCAGATAGCCCACATCCAGGCAAACCAATGTCTACTGAGGGCAACAAAAGTTCACAATAGCAGGAAGGGTGGGTAGTCAAGATAGAATAAGCTTATTATGCTTCCTTGATAATATACAAACCAATATTTAGACAAATGTACAAAGCCAAGCCCTTCATATGATTCTTGTGTTATGGTTTTCAATATATTTAAGGTTAAAAGTATAGATATTGACAAACTGCAGCCCTGGTTTAAACTCCAAGTGAAGATTTAAGGCTTCAGATTTGGGCCAGCAGGGAGAGAAAATGAGTTGTTTGTGAGAAAGGATACCTGAAAGGAATGTGAAAAGCCACAAAGCAAGGTCAACTACAATGTTCCCCGACATTGTATAATCAGTTGAAGTCTAGGAATATAGCCAAACAAGGCTGTCAAGGTTGTTGATAGTACAGATGTGGAGAAAAACAAATTTATCTGCCTTGGTGGTTTCATAAGCATTTTTCTTACTTTTAAGTCAAATATGAATGAATTATAAGCAAGTCCAATAATGAATGACTTATTTGTCTTTGTGGTTAATGAGTCTTGAAGAGGGAAGTGTGAAAATTGGGAACTTATTTTGAGAATGCATGTTGGAATCTATGTTTGGATGTTATTTCCTATGTTATCTATTTATCTGACATGAGATCAAGGCTAGGGAAAGATGTTAAGGGAAATTTTGTCTTATTAGAACATATTATATCTTTTGATGTCTGAGAATATTGCAAGATTCTCAATACAACTTTTCACTGATTCTCAAAACAATTTTTCATTGGTTCTCATAACAATTTACCTCTGGAAGAGTATATAAGGGGACTTAAGATTGTAAGAGGTTGGAAATTCTTTGCCAGGCATGCTTGCATGCTGTCTGTCTGAGAATTATCCCTGGCATGACACATTAATGGGTATGTAATTTTATTGTATTTTTTACTGTATTTCAGATCTGTTATAATTTGTTAGAATCTGTTAGATTTTTTCATGTAATCTAACTTTCATATATTCCATATATATTAGTGTGTTTTTTCCTTTTTCATTAATAGTATTGAAGCACTAACAATAAAAAGAAATTCTAACACAATTCAAAGTTGTATCATTGCTTGAAGTGGCTGGTTAAGCAAGATAACGTATTTTTAGTGAAATACAAGATCTAGAAACATAGCCACTTATCACAGTAATTGATCTGCTTCACTTGCCTGTTTGTGTCAGAATCCGAACTATATAAACCTCTGAACCTGCACATGAATTTGTGCATTAGAAGAGCTCCTTACTGTGTAAAGAAAGCAGCAGAAGAGCAATATTTTACTGTACTTCATCAAATGTACTGCTGTAGTTATAACCTGCCAGCTATAGGGCAGAGTGAGAAACGGTTCCAATGTGAAAGAGGTGGTCTTTTGGAAGTAGCCAAATTAGTGAATGCTGGAAATTAACCCAGCAGAGGAAGTAAATGTGTGATATTAGGAGGTGGAAAAATAATGAGAAGGTAGCAACTTTGCTACTAGAAATGAAGGATCTAGTAGAAAAGGGCATTTTTCCACTTGGATGGGTTATGCTATTTCATGCTAACAATATCACTCAGAAGTATTTGAAGAGTTTGTAATAGTTTATTCATCTTTGTTCATCTCATGACTTTTTCCACAATTCAAATGGAAAATAAAAAACTGTGGCCATGACTTCCTAAGAGCTTTAGGCAAGCCATCAAGCAAAAGTAATTACATCACAACAAATATGCTTTCATGAACTAAAAACAAATATGCTTTCTTTCATAATTATTCATATTTTTTATCTGTAACATTTATCATGAACCCATGTTGAGATAAAGACAAGGGCTGGATTCTATCTTTGTCATGGTCATTTCATGTTTCATTCTGAAATGCCATGCAATTTATGACTGGTATAAACTAGAGGGCCCTGACCTGGGTGGCGCAGGCTAGCCTGATCTCGTCACATCTCAGAAGCTAAGCAGGGTCAGTCCTGGCTAGTACTTGGATGAGGGACCAACAAGGAATACCAGGATCGCTATGCAAAAGAAGGCAATGGCAAACCAACTCTGTTAGTCTCTTGCCTTGAAAACCCTAATGGGTTGCCAAACGTCAGCTGTGACTTACGCCCACCCACATAAAAGGGTTGCTTTGTAAGCATCCATTCTGGAAATGCAGTTTGTAGTAACCGAATTTCTAGATTTCTTGTGGCTTTGGGGTCTTTTTCAAGTACTAGTTACTCTATCCTGTAAAGTTGAAATACTAATCTCAATTGTTTTTGTAGAAAGAAAGGTAACATATACCTAACTTCATATTCAGTTTTTTGTCTTAAAAGGAAATATATTCATTCAGAAATATGCACCCTTGGTAGAGGAATTACAGAGAGGAAATAATAAATTGTCCTAGATTATGTAAGGGGTATTGAGCTTGTTTCACAATTTTGTTTTTTAAGATTCTGATTTTTTTGCAGACTGGGCAAACATCAGCATCTCCGTGGCCAGTTCTTGCCCTGATAAAGGATCAGTTACCTGTTGTAACGTCACCATGTTATGTATTTTCCTGTCTGTTATGACATAGTCATGTTGTGCAGTTTCTTGCCCCCACTGCTGTTATCTCACACATAGTTTTAAAACGACAAAGGGCTTGGCTACCATGAAAGAATTCCAAGATAACTATTTCAAGCAATCCAGCTTTTCACTCTCTTGTAAAACAGGTTTCTTGTTCATTTTTCTATAGTAGTTCTTTACAAGTGTCTTATTTCTTTTAACTGCTGAGCTGAAACCCAACAAAAAATACCAGAAAGAGATCTGCATAATCCATTCTCTTTCATGTACATTTTATGTACATTTTATGTACCCTTTTATGTACATTTAATCTTGTTTTGCTTTGAAGAAAATGGGTTCAGAGTTTTATCAGGCATTCAATAGCAAGTCATTTTACTTTTGATTTGTTGTCCGAATTATAGCTTATAGCTATATAGTGCAAGAATTTTCCCTTACAAAAATGTTTCCAACTGAATACAAAAGCTCATGTGCAACATAATTATATTCATAGTTTTAGTTTAAAAGTAAGTGATCCCACTGATTTCAGTACTCCCCAAGTAAGAGTGCACAATAGCTGTCTTTGAATGATGGCTGAGCAATAAAGATTTAAGGCATTTTTGTATTATTTGTTTTATGTACATATTAATATATGAAGCTGCCTTATACTGAATAAGACCCTCGGTCCATCAAAGGGTGAAAGTCAGACTTTAGAAAATAAAGAGAGTTGGAGAAAATAAAGATATTAATGAGTTATTAATATCCATCATAAATCAGTCACTGACTCAGGGCACCTTCCCTTGGCCACTCAAAGAGGTGGCTATTAGTCCACTATAGAAAAGGGATGTGGCCAGTCATTGCCCTGTCTCTAATCTGCCCTTTCTGAGCAAGATGATTGAAAGAGAGGTGAGAGACTAGCTTCAGGCTTTCTTGAATAATGCATCTGCTTTTGATCCTTTTCAGAGATGGTGCTGGTGGCTTTAGTCTAAACCTGAATATGGACAAAGGCTATATACCTCTTTGCTGCTCCTACTGGTTTTCTCTGCAGCCTTTGATGCAGTGGACCATGCTATCTCATTGAGACATCTGGAGGCAGAAGGAGGTATTAGCCTTAGGAGAAATCCTACATAGTTTTGGAATTGGATGTCAGCAATATGCTGATGACAGACACCCAGCTCTATATTTTTGTGTCCAAGCATCCTGGTGATGTGGTAGTGATCTTGAGCCACTGCCCAAGTGCTGTGGTTAAATGGCTAAAAGTGAACAACTTGAAACTGAATCCTGACAAGATGGAGGCAATGCTGGTTGGGAAGCCTGAAGTCTTGAAGAGCATAGAGCTTTCCACTTTTGATGGACTTCAGCTAACCCTTGCTGACTCAGTGAACAGCCTAGGGGTTATACTAGACCCAGAATTATTCTTGGAGAAGCATGTTAATACAGTTGCAAAAAACAACTCTGATTAGCCTAGAAGACCTAGTGGGTTCAGCTATCTGGTTCCACCTCTGCTGGTCTCTAAGGAGAAGCTGGCAGGCCCCGGAACGGCAACAGTGCTCCAAAGGCCAGCAGTAAAGCCACATGGCTTCTTTAAGGAACCATAACTAGTAACCAGGCCTGTTGCCAACTGGCCAGTAGGCCCAGAAGATGACATGGGGAATTCCCTGTGAAGGATAAAATTGCCCTGCCACCCCACCCCATCTAAAATCTCATGGGAATTCTCACTCCCAGGCTGTGGAGGGTCCTAGTGTGGAAGAGAAAGGATACAGGATGAGTTTAACCCCCTTCTGTCCCAGTACTGAGACCCCAAAGACCTTCTACAAGGGACATTGGAGGGTGCCCAGGAGTCCCACCTGGTGGCCCCAGCTTCTGACCCTACTGTAATGCATACTACATAGGTCTGCCCTTGAAGTCAACTTGGAGACTCCAGTTGATACAAAATGCCACAGCTTGGCTATATCAGGAGCTAGGTGGAACTTGCATATTGTTGGAAGTGAAAGACTTTGTGTTGTCTCTTGTCTCACAGATTTCAGAGGGGGCCTAACAGAGGATTAGAGAGATAGACAGGTGAAGACCCCATGCATCCCTGCTCTCTGCTGCTGTGACACTACCCCTTTGATGTGTAGACTGATACTCTCAGGAATCTTCCTTCCTTCCTGATAACAGCTTCTCCTCTCTCTCTCTTCTCTATCTTGGCACCATGAAGGCGGGACATGGAACCTGCATTTCTATCCGTCCTATGTAGTTAGACTATTTTAGGAACCTGTCTATACCCTGTCCTATCTAGAAATGGAGTTCCTTACAATAAAGGATTCGTATTCGTTTGCAAAAAATAAAAGAGGCTCCGTGTGTAAGTTTGTTCTTAGCACAGTGCACAGACTATATGAGCTTTGCTGTGTAATTTGCCTCTGCTAATTTTGGGGATCCAAAGTCTAGAAATCTCAACACATATTACATCCTTTCTGCAGTCATTCCATTGTCTTCCCATCAGTTACCAGGCTCAATTCAAGGTACTGGTTACCACATACAAATCCCTTCATGGCCTGCAAACCTCATATCTGCAGGACCACCTCTCTTCCTTTCCCTGCCATGACAGCTTTGCTCATCTGAGTGGGGCCTTCCGCAGAAACCATCAACAACTGCCCACACATGTCAGATCTCAGAAGCTAAGCAAGGTCAGCCCTGGTTAGTATTTGGATGGGAGACCACCAAGGAATACCAGGGTTGCTGTGCAGAGGAAGGCACTGGCAAACCACCTCTGTTAGTCTCCTGCCATGAAAACCCCAAAAGGGGTCGCCATAAGTTGGCTGCGACTTGACGGCACTTTACACACACACACACACACACACACACACACACAGTAAAACAGTAGTAGAAGCTTGTCACTTTACAAGAGTCAAAAGTCACATAAACAAACTGAAACGTTATCACAAAAGTACACAGAGAACTTTGGAAGGGTTCCAAAATGTTAGCTGGGCTAACAGAATGAAGGGAAGCTAAGCAAGTCTTTAATACAACTACCTTGAGCTAATCCCTCCTTTACCTATATTACATTCTACAACCTGGATCCAATCAACAAAGCCCCCTTTTCTTGTGTAAGGACCCATTTTCTTATCCACACCAACTCCAGGAAATGCACACAGAACTCTTGGGAAAGTGGCTTCTGCCCCCTTGCTTACAATGGTTCCTCCATAATGGGGAAGGACCATTCCTGACTGTTGAATTTCCCCTGGGAGCTCTGCATGGGAAGACAAGGACTTGTTCCCTCTGATAAATCATCTGTTAAGCACATGGTCCCTGTTAAGGAGTTAAATACAAAATACGTTGACCCAAGAGCATAGGAAATCCTCAGAGGCCAGAAACCCAGACAAAGCAAGGGAAATTAAAATCAACCCATGTCCTCTAAGCCCATGGTTCATGGCAAATGTTGAGTAAATTAATACAGAACTCAATATTTCATAAACAGTTATATGATTACAAAATTGCTGGAAGTGGATTGAGTAGTAGCACATCAGTAAACAAGGACTGAGTTAGAAATTGAGCATGTGCTGAGGCAATCATACAGCTGCACTGTCATATGAACTGTGTGGATCCATTCCATTCCTTATCTTCAGCACAATAAGACAATCACATGAATTCAACTATACCTAAAAGAAGAATGAGGTTCTGACATTGTTTACAATGTTGCTGCCAGTCCTCAAAACAGCTGATTCTACCTCAGCTCACTGCATGTGGCTGTATACTACTAATAAATCCAGCTCGTAAGGTGCATGTTAAATGCCTATGTCAAAATTGTTTAGATTCTCAACCTGCAGAGACTGCTTCATTTAATACTGACTGCTCCACAAATGAAACATCTCCCTAGCACACAGAAGTGTATGTACCACGAGTCATTATTATTTCATGATCACAACACCAGCAGACCAATAATGGTGAGTTTGGATGCAAGAGAGTCCAACCCCAGTCCTGCTCAGGTGCTCCTGTGAAATCACTGGCTCAGAGGCTTGCTTAATAAGTTAGGAAATGCCTAACTGGAGAAATACTTCCCACAATAATACACATGTAACCTCTATGCCCCATGGCATGGAGTGGTAAGCTGCAGTACTGCAGTCCAAGCTCTGCTCACGACCTGAGTTCAGTCCCAACAGAAGTTGGTTTCAGGTAGCCGTCTCAAGGTTGACTCAGCCTTCCATCCTTCCGAGGTCAGTAAAATGAGTACCCAGCTTGCTGGGGGTAAAGGGAAGATGACTGGGGAAGGCACTGGCAAACCACCCCGTAAACAAAGTCTGCCTAGAAAATGTCAGGATGTGACGTCACCCCATGGGTCAGGAATGGCCCGGTGCTTGCACAGGGGACCTTTACCTTTAACCTCTATGCAGATGACTATATATTTGATCAGAAACTGAGAAACGTCAACCAGTTGCAACACATATATGCACAATGAAATACACACTCTTGCAATTGTCATGTGTCAACACATGGGCTAGATTTATGGACACGCTGGAGGAACTGCACAGCATCTGAAGCAGCCTTCTGCTTCAAAGGACATTTTTGAAAATACGAAAGTAGAATTGTAAAACATGGGGTGATGCCTGAAATGCATATGAAAATAAGTCATACTTATGGAGGTCACAGAGTAATTTTGGGGCTACATGGGTTTTAAAAACTTTATTTGAAAACAAACAGTAATAATCAAGACTGTAGTCACACTTTTAAGATAAAAGAAGACGGGAGGGCATTTTGCTTTGTAAGAACAAGTCATCGGAGAACAATTGCACCAGATAAAATCATACGCTTTAATCCAACTGCAATCCCTAAAGCAAAATCCCGTGGAAAATGTAGCAACAAACAGATGGTCGACCTATAACCCACTGCAGCCACGATTAGGAAACATGACGTCGAAGCCCAGAGATCATCGACCACGGATGCCCGATGCAAAAAGGGAGCTTTTTTTAAGGTTGGTGGAGGGCGAAGGGGTATCTTTTTGGTCTTTATAATTTTGTAACTACGAAGGTATTATATATAGATACTTTTGTATTTTGTTAATTTTTTTCTTATATTATTTTTATTGTATTTGTTTGTTTTTGTTTTTTGTGTTATGTTATAAAAATTAATAAAAATTTATATTAAAAAAGGGAGCGGCCCTTCCCCACTGGCCCGGCCCCTGGCACGTTCACCAAGGATGTGATTCGGCAACAGCTTGCCGAGATCAGCCCCGCTTTGTTCGGTAGGCTGGACATTCGTGCAGGGGAGGTTGTGCCCCTCTCTAGATGCCCATTTCTCCCCATCCGAATTCTCAAAACTTAACAATACCCCCCATGCAGAGTTTTGAAAATGGGCACTTGAAACACCAGCAGAGGCAAGTTTTGCTTCACGGTTCGAAAAAAAGGTTTCCATTCCCCGCACACAACCCCCCTCAGTAGCCTTTAAAAGCGGGGATAGGGAGTGGGATGGAAGGGGTGGGAAGGGAATGAGAAAAGTACGCTATACAAACAATGTATGTTGAATAAGTTATATTAGAAACTTGTATAAAAAGAAATAATTAAAAAAAAAAGCCGCCCACCCAGATCGTCTGCGTTGGTTGCACGATAAAAATTCCTTAAACAAGGGTCAACTGCGTCATAAACCCGGTTTAAAAGTGTCACGAGTCAAAAGGCCATTTATGCATGGGTTGTTGTTTTTTGCCTTGGATTCGCCGCTCTCTAGATGCGCATTTTCCCCATCCGAATTCTCCAAACTCAACAATAAGCTCCCCCCACCCCCGTGCAGAGTTTGGAGAATTCGGATGGGGAAAATGCGCATCTAGAGGAGGGCAAATGTAATTTAATTTAATCTAATTTAAAATCTAATTTAAACTAACAATAAACATGTAATAACTGTAATGAACTACATAATTAAGAATTAATTTGGTAACTAAGTTAGAAGTATTTTTTTTGGATTAGAATTACTATACAAAAGAGTAGATAAATTTAGAATAAGATGGAGGAAGGTGAGGGGAAGCCTTTTAATTAAATTTTTTATTAATAGACAAAAATGATTTTTGACAGCGTTGTTAAAATTTTCATTAGTATTACCTGTGAAAGGAATATGTTGCTGAAAAGTTACCCAACAGTAAAAAAAATAATTAAAAAAATAATTAAATAATAATAAATAATTAAAAATATAATTGAAAATAATTTAAAAAATAATAAAAAAAAAGAGGAGGGCAAATCCAAGGCAAAACTCCCCCATGCATAAGGGTAACTCTGAAAAGGGTTGATAATCTTATGGGCGGTGGAAACGAGCGCATTTCTCCAGGCAGGACAACTCCACGCTCACCGAAAACAAAACGGGGGGTGGGTGGGGGGTGTTCCCAGGTCGCAGGGGCGGAGCCTCCCTAGTTCTGTTCGTGTTGGATAAAAGATGCAGGCGGATTGGCCGCGCGGTCCCTGGAAGGCGGGGATCGAAACGCGGCCGCGTTTCGATCCCCGCCTTCCAGGGACCGCGCGGCCAATCCGCCTGCATCTTTTATCCAACCCGGACAGAACGAGAGAGAGACGCCGCCCCCAGGGAACCCTGCGACCAATCCTCCCGCGCCTTTTATCCAACCCGAACAGAACGAGGGAGACTCCGCCCCCAGGCACCCCTGCGACCAATCCGCCCGCGCCTTTCATCCAACCCGAACAGAACGAGGGAGACTCCGCCCCCAGGCACCCCTGCGACCAATCCGCCCGCGCCTTTTCTCCAACCCGAACAGAACGAGGGAGACTCCGCCCCCAGGCACCCCTGCGACCAATCCGCCCGCGCCTTTAATGCGTCATTGGAAGCGAGGCGCTGCGATTGGACGCCAGGCGACGCGCAGAGGCTATAAGAGGCGGCGGAGGGGGCGGGGCGGGGCACTCGTGGCGCAGGCGCGTCTCGAGGCGGAAGGCGGGGTTGTTGCTGGCGGGAGAGAGAGAGAGAGAGAGAGAGAGGGGGAGCGACATGGCGACGAGGAAGGCGGTGTGCGTCCTGGCCGGCGACGGCGAGGTCAAAGGCGTCGTCCACTTCGAGCAGCAGGCAAGCCCCCCGCGGCCTCCCGCGGCTCCGGCCTGCCCGGCCCTGACGGGCTGCGGCCTGGTCATTCTTCCAGCGTTCCGGGCGTGGGGTGCAGGGGAAAGTCTGCACCCCTGGGGCCGCGCAGGGTCGTTGCTGCGGGCTGGCGGGGACGGCCCGGCCTGCTGGCAGGCGCGCGCCGCCGCCTCTGCCCTTGGCTCAGGCCCGGTTGCGTGGTGGGCGTGCTCCGTGGGCGCGGGGCCCGGTTTCAGCGTGGTGCTGGCTAGGGAAAGGGCCTCCCCAGGGGGCCGGTCGTGCAAACAGCGCTGCAGCCCGTGCAAGCGAGCCGCCGCGCGCGCGCGCGTGCGCTCCCCAGGTCTGGGGCCCCGGCGTGCAAAGCGGCGCTGGTTTTGCGTGCATCCCCGCACCGTTTAAACAAGACGCTGAGCCGTGCAAAGTCGAGCGGTGGGGGGTGGGGGAGGCTTTGGCCGTTCGTGCCCGGGAAGCTTCGCCTTGGGTTGCACGGGGAAGTTCCTGAACACGGGTCAACTGCGAGCGGCGAGTCCAAAGCAAAAAAACCAAAACAAAACCATGCATAAGGGTAACTCTGGAAAGGGTTGATAATCCTATGGGCAGTGGAAGCTTTGCTTGGATTGCATGGGAAGGTTTGCCTTGGATTGCACAGTGAAGTTCCTGAACGCGGGTCAACTGCGTCGTAAACCCGGTTTAAAAGTGTCACGACTCCAAAGGCCATTTATGCATGGGTGGTTGTTGTTTTTGCCTTGGACTCGCCGCTCTCTAGATGCGCATTTTCCCCCCGTCTGAATTCTCCAAACTCAACAATAAGCCTCCACCCCGTGCAGAGTTTGGAGAATTCAGATGGGGGGAAAATGCGCATCTAGAGAGCGGCGAGTCCAAAGCAAAAAACAACAACAACAACAACCCATGCAGAAGGGTAACTCTGAAAAGGGTTGATAATCTTATGGGCTGTGGAAGCTTTGCCTTGGATTGCATGGCAGGCTTTGCCTTGGATTGCACGGGAAGGTTTGCCTTGGATTGCACGATGAAATTCCTGAACACGGGTCAACTGCGTTGTAAACCCGGTTTAAAAGTGTCATGAGTCCAAAGGCCGTTTATGCATGGGTTTGTTTGCTTTTTTGCCTTGGATTCGCTGCTCTCTAGATGCCCATTCCCCCCCCCCATCTGATTTCTCCAAACTCTGCATGGGGGGTTATTGTTGAGTTTGGAGAATTCGGATGGGGGAAAATGGGCATCTAGAGAGCGGCCAAGCCAAGGCAAAAAGAACAACAACCCATGCCTAAATGGCCTTTGGACTCGTGACACTTTTAAACCGGGTTTATGACGCGGTTGACCCGTGTTCAGGAATTTCATCGTGCAACCAACGCGGACGACCTGGGTGGACTGCTTTTAAAGGCTACTGGGCGGGGTTGTGTGCGGGGAATGGAAACCTTTGTTTCGAATCGTGAAGCCAAACTTGCCTCCGTTGGTGTTTCACGTGCAAGGACCAATTCTTACAATTTCGTCCCTTTTGTTTGAATGAAGTGGTTTTAGCAAAATGAAAATTCCCCAGCAGTAATCTAGTGTAGTATAATTAGCCTCTTGACCGTTGTGGACTCTGGGTTTGCTTTCCCTCGCCCTGGAGTGCATCCATCAGCAGAGTCGCAAGGTTATCTGGGTTTCATAGTAGATCAAAGGGGAATGTGCTATTAACCTGCGTTGTGCTTCCCCGCCCCAAAGAAAGGCAATTGCTGAGTCATAGCTGCTGGAGAGCAACCTCGAGAGGGAGAATAAGGAGAGCGGAGTGAGTTTTTGAAATGTAATCCCGTTGGCAAACAGGTTTTAGGAGGTCATGCGATTAACGCTATGGAAATGTACAAGATGCATGTAATGACCGTTAAATATCCTGCCGAATTCGTCTCAGTGTTAGGCAGTATGTTTTAAATGGCATCGAATTTCATACCCACACTTATTGTCACAGCAATGCCTGTAAAAATTACAGGATTCTGGGGACATTCCTAATTAAAACTAGCTTTAAAAATCCTTAAGGCAGCTAACAATCAATTTCTGTGATGCAGTAGCTTGTTTTATTTGGCTCTTGAGTCTTAATTGATATGGTTTTTATTTCTGTGATGCAGTAGCTTGTTTTGTTTGGCTCTTGAGTCTTCACTGATATTATTTTAATTTAACAGGTCACAGGGAGGAACGTGAGCTGCCATCAAAACAAAATAGTAGATGATAAGTACTTAGCTTGAGTAGCATTATTTGCACATAGGCTGCTCCTACATAGAGATTTTTCTGTGCCTGGAAAGCAGGAAGCTCCACATTTAAAGGGATATTCACAGGACAGCGTGCTCATTCTGAGTACAGCTCATGGGCTTTGTTCTTTAAACAGGTCAAGGCTTTACAGGTAAACATCAGTGTCTTGCATTGTGCCTGGAAACAGTTTGGGAGACAGTGTAGATAGGCCAAGACTGGAGTAATATGGTCCTTGTGACCATAAGGGATTATGTGATCTTTTAGATGTCTTTATTTGTACTTGCCACTTCGCTGCAAGTAAGTATGCTACAAAATAAAGTGGTAGCGACTTACATAATTACATTTGAACAATTTGGTTTACCCACATGCAACTTTTTTATCAGTACAGTCTTGCTTACATATACTTACCTTGTAAAATATCGCCTTAATTCTTATGTACCACAGCTTGTGAACTGGTGTGCTGGTTTTGTAGGGTTCTGTAGGTCGTGAAAATAGTTGAAATGATGCTTGAGGCTAGGCTCAGTTACTCTATCAAGACTTGTTCTGTAAGACTGCAGTTCCACGTGTCCAACAGAGGTAAGCAGCCTTTTTGGACCAAGGGCCAAAACAATTCAGCATCTACCTGGGAAGATGTTGGGCTGGCAAACAAAATGGTAAGGAAGGGGTGGACGAGGATTCTACATGCTTGGAGCATGCCAAGCCCCAGTGGAACTGCCGGCATCTCAACAGGTGGCTGTGAATGTCTGGGAGGTGGTGATGGGCATAAGCCATACCTTTTGCCTTCTCCTGCTCTGCTGGCGCCTCATTTGCCGGAGCAGATGTGTTGACCTGAGTACCAAGCAAAATGGTCCAATCTACTGCTGTTGGCACATGTGCTGGAAGTTGTATGTTTCTGGTCTGGAAACTCTTTGGCTCCTGGTTGAGTTACCGCTTGATACGTGGCCGTCTTCTGCGGTAGGATTGTGCCCCATGGTTCCGTTTTAACACCCGCACAATACTGTTTTAAACACATCCTCTTTGGCTAACTGAATATATAACTCCAGGTGTCCCTGTTGAGGCACGCTTAATATCTAAGTAGTGAAGGTGTAGGTGCAAGCTTAAAAGAGCACATTTTGCTTTATAAGCTCTTGCTCAAGGCTATTTAATATGCATGTTGCTTTAATGTTAAATTAACGAAACTTTGCTTGTCCTTGGCATGTAGCCCAGGTTTCTTTGCTTGTTACAGTAAATTTGAGCAACATGCACTACTGTGGTATGTAGCTTTGGGAATAAGAGATCCTTGTTAAAATTGTGAAACTACCTGTAAACATGGGAAATTACACTGTTTCTATCTGGCCTATGTAACAGGTTTGTTAGAATAAAGGATGATTTTATAAGTTTTAATGAACTGTCTAAGAAACATCTTATACTGAGTGCATCTATTTAGGCAATTGTCCTCTAATTTCAGTCCTGGAAAGCAGGTCATGAAGACAGTACCCATTCTTCTCTGTTGGTCTCCACCAGGTAGTATTCAGAGACATACTGTCTGCAACTGTAGAGGTTCTGCTTAGCTAATGTTGGTAGAACTGCTTTCTATGAATGGTTTTAATTCACCTTTAAAGCCATCTGAGCCAATGGTCTTTGCCATATTTTATAGCAGGAAATTTTCTAAGATAAGTGTATGTTGCATGTAATGTTTCTTCTATCTCCTTCAATTCCATAGTGTAATCCTGAGTTCTAATATGAGAAATGGCTCACACTCCACATTGCATATACTATAACCTTCAAAGGTGCAAGCCACCTTTTCAAGTTAAGAAAGATGCTTCAGTTCCTTTATCAGTTTTGTGGCCTGCCTTTTGCTCCCTTTCTGGAGTTTTTAAGATGAATGACCAGAACTGCATTCAGTGTTCAGAATAAATATATATTTTTAGACTATGAAGACATGATACAGTTTTGTTTGTAATGTTTCCTAATAATTCTAACAGGGATTTTGCCCTTTAGTTGCTGCATGTTTTCATTGAACATGAGGCTAAAAGGGCATCTGACAGCAATGTTGATTCTGTGAACTTAGGCAGATCGTGAGAGGGAGGGCAGGAAGGGTTGCATCAGTGCTTGGCTTTCATGGCCCTTTCTTACATGCACAGGGAAATGCTGGTTGCCACTTTGAGGTCAGGAAGCAAATTTCCTCCGGGCCAGATTAGCCAGGGATCCTGGAGTTTTTTTGCCATCTTCTGGGCATGGCGCAGGGGTCACTGAGAGTGTGGGGTAGTTATGAATTTCCTGCATTGGGCAGGGGGTTGGACTAGATGACCCTGGAGGCCCCTTCCAACTCTACAATTATATGCTTTTAAGTACCCATTACAACCAACATTCCTTTCCTAGCTAGCCAGTGCTAATTCCATCAACATGTGCATGAAATTAGGATTTTTTTTTTGTTCTGTGCATTAGTTTACTCTTGCTTACATTAAGCCTCACATGCCTTTTGTTGCCCATTCATTTTATTTGTAGAGGTTCTTTCGGAGCTCTTTGCAGTCTGCTTGTAGTTTAAACATTATAAATAACTTCATCATTCAGAAACCCTTAAGTTTGAACTGTGGGGGGGAGGAAGCTATGGAAAGTGGAAGTCTTCGGTATTGTGCTGCAACCAGCATTAAACAGTAGATACTATGTAGAGGTCACAGAAATAACCAGAAAAAGAGCATGCCACAAAGTAGGGGTAAGAGTAGTCTAAGAGTCTCCAGCTGCTATTTTCCCTCATCACTGGTGACTTACAGGCACAGGCTTGCATGATTAAGCCAGAGCATGTGTTAAACAATTACACCTCTGTACAGTATGCTACTGGAACTCAAGATTTTCCTGCTCATGTTGAGAAGGCAGTTAAAAAATTAGTATAGAAGGGTTCGTAAGGTTAGGAAGGGTTGTTTTTCTGGTCAGAGTGGTAGGTCTCTTTTAGCGTAATTAAATGTTGAGCAGATCAAAGTACCTTGGACATATAGAATAATTATAGTTGTATTGGAGCTGAAAATGCTTTTTGACAAATACCTCTGTTGCTTTCTCTGTTTCAGGATGAGGGACCGGTATTTATTTCAGGAAGTATTAACTGTTTGACTCCAGGAAAGCATGGATTTCATGTCCATGAATATGGAGACAACACAAACGGTAACACCTTAATCATGCTTTAATTATTATTAGCTACTGTTTATGGTTTTTGCTGACATTGGTAAAAGAATAGAGTTTGGGTTATTAAATTGCAGTAAATCATTGCCCAAGTTAATATTAAAATTGTGAAGAGCATTATAAAACAGGTGGGAACTTGATCCCAGGGTTCTGTAGAATTGAGATGGGGACTTGAAGGTGTTTGCATTTTATCTTCAGTTTCTAATGCAGTGCACCTCACCCTAGCATGTCTCTCCAAGCACAGGACCTCTTGTAAAATCCTAGTAGAGAAAGAAGGATTTGCATTCATGGCAGAATTGTCATAAGTTAGAAAAAAAGTAAATAGATGACTATTAATTCACATATTCTAACTGACTTGATCTAATAGTTTAAGTGTCTAAATGACTACAAATGGTATTCATGGAAAGAGTTGCCAGTACTGATTTGTCTAAAGTTTGTTTGTGCAGAGATGCTGATATTTTGGTACCTTTTTATAGGATGTACCAGTGCAGGTGCTCACTTCAATCCTGACAACAAAACACATGGTGGGCCACAGGATGCAGTGAGGTGAGTATGGAACAGTTTCTTACCTTCTGTGATTTTAAGGTCACATTTTCATAAAGTCACACCAGCAATTCATAATTTACACTCAGCTGCCCCTATTACCACACTGCTTCCCGTCTGCACCTTTTTTTGAAGGCCATGTGTGGGGTTTTTTGGAAGCTAGCTTCTCACTGATCTGCCTCATCCACAGTCCATTTTTCAGGTTGTCCTATGGATTTTTCTTCCATTACCACTGTTCTTGGGATGCGTCCATACCTTTTTGGCATCCTTAGGCTTTGGATTTCTCTCTTTTCTGCCGATGGCATAGTTTCTCCTGTCTCTAGGGTGGAAGAGAGTTTTTCTAGCCAAATTGACTTGTCTGTTCAGTTACGGAAACTGAACTGTTGGTATATAGCTTTAGTGCCTGACCCTCTCAACATATAAACTGTTAATAATCATTCGGTGTTTTGCAGCAGCACAGCCACTGGAGAGAACAAAGAGTCGTGCCCATCAGCCAGTTTTTAGCTGCCTATATTAGAGGAGGGTGCTGAGTTGTTTTTTGTTGCCCCAAAAGGTCGGACCAGAAACAACGGGTTGAAATTAAATCAAAAGTTTCCGTCTAGACATTAGGAAGAATTTTCTAACAGTTAGAGCAGTTCCTCAGTGGAACAGGCTTCCTTGGGAGGTGGTAAGCACTTCCTCCCTGGAGGTCTTTAAGCAAAGGCTAGTTGGCCATCTGTCAGCAATGCTGATTCTTTTACGTTAAGCAGATAATGAGAGGGAGGGCATCTTGGCCATCTTCTGGGCATGGAGTAGGGGTCACTGGGAGTGTGGGGAGGAGGTAGTTGTGAATTTCCTGCATTGTGCAGGGGGTTGGACTAGATGGCCCTGGTGGCCCCTTCTATGATTCTATATTGATTAGAAGGCTGTGGATAGTAAATATGTCATGTAGCTCCTTTGGTTGCTTAAAAGAAAACATATAAATGAAGATAATCCACCCACCAGCTCTTGACAAATACTGAAATAGGGTATTGGTTTAGTCATATGTGACAGTTATTTGACACAGAGCAAGACAGCTTTGTCCTACATGTAGTTTATTCAGGATTACATAAAATAAAATACAAGTACTAGAACAAGCTAAATACAACCATACAATGAATCCATCAATACTTGAGTGCGTTTCAGTTAAAGTGTCAGTTCTCTAATGGGAACTCTAAATTGCAAATAGAACTCCATCTGAACTCTTTAGAACAACCTAGACTGTACACCAAAATTGTCAATACCTTTCCCTGTGTTGCTCTTATAGCTAATGCTATTGGAATTGCATGTGTGGAGAATTCCAGTATTTGGTCAGCGGTAAAAGCTCAGCAAAGCAATTGCTAGAACAGGATACTAAAGCTACCTCCTAGTGTTAATGATTAGTGCTAGTTTTGAGTCTTAATGATTTTGCTGTTTGTCAACTCAGGACTCACTTTCATGGCTCTTATACATAGATAGATTACATGGTTGGAAAAGGCTTTCTTACTGAGATGGAGAAAGTATTAAGGAGATTCAGCATATAGAAATAATTGAACAGCAAGATATTGTGCTACCTTGCAAATTCAGTGTGATTTAGTTGTACTTGTCTTAACGCTTGACTACAGTTCACTGAAGCCATCAGCTTCTCATCTTTAACAGTGAGTGTGGTAAGTAGCACCTCAATAAAACCACATTTAGCTATTGCTAGCAAAGTAAACCAAAATAATTATGTTCTAGGCATGTTGGGGATCTTGGAAATGTGACTGCAGATGCCTCTCGTGTGGCAAAATTGGAAATAAAGGATGAAATTATTTCTCTCACGGGACCATATTCAATTATTGGGCGTACCATGGTGGTAAGTATTATTTTGGACACATGCGGCCCTACAGGTTCTGTGGGGGAAAAGGCATCAGATTGATGGTCTTGGTTAGGAGTCTGTTATTGATGAAGATCTTTGCTGCATGTCTCAAGTACTAAGTCGTGTTATGGGCTGATGTAAAGCTTACATGGAGAACTGCTGCTTCTCTTTTTCTTTGTTTATACCCTTTCTCCCCTGTGGGGACCAAAAAGCAGCTTATTTTATTTTCCTCTTCTCCATTTATACTCAAAACAACCTTGTGAGGTAAGTTGTAAGTTAGGGTGACAGTGTGACTGGCACAACATCACCCAGGTAGCTTCTGTGGTAGAGTGGGGTTCGAACCTGGGTCTCCCAGATAGTAGTCTGACACTAACCACCACACTGGCTGATATATACATGCTTGCATAACCAGTAGGTTGAGTGTACAATCCCGCATAAATGAAAATAATGCACTTGAAGGCCGGATTGTTTCTGAATATAGCAGAATCTTCTTGCTGAAAGCTTCATGAGGTGAAGAATCATGTAGTTCCCTGGGTGTTTTTAATACTGTTCCAGAAGCTGACCTTGTTGCACTTAAATCCTTATATATATATATATATATATATATATATATATATATATATATATATATATATATATATATATATATATATATATATATATATATATATATATATATATATATATATATATAAAGAAATGGAGGGTATTGTTTTTAATAAGTCTTGTAGCCTTAAAGTACACTATAGTGTAGGCTTTATGGGAAGCACTGGTTCTTTTAGCCACAAGTGCAAACTCTTCAAAGTTTTTTGTTAGCCAAAAACCTATAGTGAGGGGGTCTGTCAATATCTGATTGGATCTTCAGTTACCCAAGTGTACTGAGAATGCTTGTGACCAATTAGCGCCAAGAAAGTTTATGCTGTAATCCTCAACCTGAACTAAATGCTTCTTTCCCTGATACATGTAGACAAAACCTACTTGTGAGTTATAGTAGTTATTGCCTTGGCCCAGATATATTGAGAGACTGAACTTCTAAGTTTGCCTTGAGTGTAGGGTTGTAGATTCTCCAACCTTTTTACAACTATATTCAGATCACTGTTGAACTAAGAAATAATTTATATTGGTTCAGTTGTTTGCTATTGTAAAACATGAGATAATTGTGATTTATTTGCTACTTCTAGGTTCATGAGAAAGAAGATGACTTGGGTAGAGGAGGAAATGAAGAAAGCTTGAAAACTGGAAATGCTGGTGCTCGTCTAGCTTGTGGTGTGATTGGGCTTGCTAAGAATTAGACCTTCAAGCACTTCATGTGGAATGTAAATGTACCTGTGAAATTTAAGTTCTGTAGTTAATTAGGGTAAAAAAATCATTTAATTACATGGCTCTGTTAAATGGAATTTAAGCTGACAAGTTTGTTTTATATATCTTGTAATTAAAGTAGCAATGAAACATTATTCGAAGAGCAGTTGCCAGTAGGCAGAGATTGTGTGCCACCAGTTCACTACTTCTCATAGATAGTCTTCTGGGATAACTTAACCATTTCACTTTCACTGGAAAAGTGTTTGAAGTTATAAGATAGGATGTCATGCAGTTCTGACAGGCCACTCTTATGGAAGGATTTTTCATTGCTGTAACTGATCTTCACATGAATCACACTAATGTGTAGTTAGATTTCCACTATACCAAGGACTATGTGAACAAGCTGAAGTAGCCTTACTTTGAAACCTGTTATCAGTTTATTCTGTGACCAAATTTAATACATTGCAGGAGTTCAAATGAAGTCTTGAGTTTGTTTTAGCTTTGAATCAATATGCAATGGAAATCTGAGGCTTACCTAAAGCTGGGTTCCAAATTAGTATTCCCTTCTCCCTGCCTTTTTTGCTCTAGAAAATACAACATAGTTTACAGTTCTATTTACGGCAGTGGCAATTAGTGGTTTATTCAACTTCATTTAAGTAGCTGTAGGTTTGTTCACTATTCCAAGCCTGTTCTTGAGCGAAAAACACATGAAACACATTTAAAGCTATCTGAATAGCTTTGAAATGGATAGTAGCTTTCAGTTAATTGGTATCATACCTGTCATGTGTACCCATGTGTTAGTAACATGAGCTGTTCAACATTCTTCTTCACTATTCACATTCATGCTTTGCACTTGTTTGTGCTGACTTAACACAGTGAACCGTCCCTGATTAGTAGTGGTACAAAAGAAAACTACTTCATTAAAAGTGATAGTGGCAAATTTGTCTAAAATTGTTTTAGAACATGAAATACAGACCTGAACCCATTTACAAGTCCCATTGACCTGTAGTCTGTTTAATAGCACAGCTTAAATCTACCAGTCACTTCACACTCAAGTGCCTCCAAAAGTTTTGGCAATTTAACAGCACTCAGGCAGACTTGAGGACCTTTGTGACAAGATTGGAAAGAAGCTTCGCTGAAAATATTCATTGTAGGTTTAGCAATCTTGCATTTGAACAATGTAAGTAGTACTCATTTCCTATCAAGACAGTTTAGCAATAGCTTTGCCAAGCTTTGCCAGTATTATCCTTGTACACTTTCAAGTTCTCCCCCAAAGCATAATTACCAGCATGAAGTCCATACATTCCTTTGTAGTTTCACGGTTTTGAAATAACAGTCTGAATAAGACCTCCACAATTCTTTCAAGGCACCCTTATGCTTGTTTGAGCTTTTATTTATAACTATGACCTGAATCCAGTTGTATTCAGTACCTACTAAATACTCAGTTGCCCTTTTCATAATGTAGGTAGTGGTGTTAAACTAGTTTTTGTTAGTTTTTTGAGCTAACGAAAATGGTATGGAAACAAAAGTTCAACACAGGGAAATTGATTTCACAAGTATATGAAGTTTTTTTATTCTACTATTGCAAGAAAAATGTTTCTTCCTTAAATCCCACCTTTGAACAAGGGAAACAAATCAATTTTTTTTTGGCTAAATGGGAGCAGCACCTGAACTTACCATGTCTAGCAAGAACAGAAAACATACAGAAAATCAAAACTGGATGGTATTCTTCAAAGCATAAGAGCTTCAACTGTTCGTTGCAACTAATGAGAGTCAGGGTTTCACCTTGTGCATGGGGTTAATTACGGAAACAGGAAGTGTACACAGTTCTTCATGCTTGCCGCTTGTTAGTACTGACTGCATTTTTTTAAAATCGCTGTATAGGAGCTAATATATTCAGTACTTGTTTCTTTAGTTAAAAGTAATTGGACAGATGATATGACTAGGTTATGAAGTAGTCAGATTACTGGCAGAACAGACAATATTTGAAGACTTATTAAAAATCTGCTTTCAAATATTCTACCCATGACACGTTAGAATACAGTGGTAACTTGATGTGTCTTTTTATTTTTATTTTACCTTGCCTCCCCTGAATACACCTATGGATTCAATCACAAAAATATGCTGATGTGCTTTCCGAGATCTCACTTTATCAGGAAATTTGTTTTTGGGACAACATTTTACCATAGCATCAATTGGATTGTGGAAAACAAAAGCAAAAATAAAAGTTGGTTCCACTGCAAACTCTAAAATTTGTCTTAAAACATTTAAAGCTACTATTTTTTTATCTAATATAGTCACGTAGATAATTAAAATGCAGAAATCTAAGAATCAACGTAACTACTACAAATATTTAGCTTCTGTGAACTGTTATACAAACATGTTTAACAAATTTAAACAAAGTCTAATTTAGACTCCAATACAGCATTAACAGTTCAAACTTTAAGATGTTGAACAATCCTTTACCACTTCAGTGCAGTGTAGGAAGAATAGCACACATTAAAGTTTGTTACGAAAATAGAGTTTATTAAAAACACATCCCTATTTGTCTTGAGGAGCTTTCACCGTTACCTTCACTTAAATTAAAAAAAAAATAGAAAGCACTTCTAATTCGGACTTGTAAACTTTTAAAAGTCAAAACTTTTAAAAAGTTACAGCAAAAATGGGTAATGGTTTATTCATTTGTGTCATTTTGTAATTTTTAAATAGGAGAGCAATTAAATTGCTTACATAGCCCCATAAACTATGGAGTTGCGATATAGCAGAAGCAAAATATACAGCATACTGTACAACTCTAAAGCTCTACACTCCCAATGTCACTTTTTTTTTTGAACAAAAATTCCAGTCTCTAGTGAGTTGTGTCTGCAACTGAACCAGCAGACTTTTCAGGTTGTTCAAGAGATGAGGTAGCCTCAGATGTTAACTCTTCAGCAGGCTTTGCATCTGTGGGTTCAGACTCCCCTTTAAGTTCTGAAACAGTGTCTGTGTTTTCCACTTTGCCACTCTGGGATTCATGGTTTTTGACACCATCTACCTTGTCTGTCAACTCAGGTTTCTCCTTTCCTCGATTTTCATCCTTTTCTCTGCGAGACTCCCTATCCCTAGAATCTCTCTCTCTGTGTCCACTGAAACGCCTATTTCTTTCATCCAAGTCTCTATGTCTGTCACGTTCAGGGCTTCTTCTTCCCCATTCTCTCCTTTCACGATTACCAAGTCGCTCATGTTCTCTGTCATCATTGCGGTTACCATAGCGCTCACGCTCATTTTCTATTCGATTTCCAAAAGACCTCCTTCCAAATCTTTCCTGGTCTCTGTTGGGATTGAAGGGCTGCCTATCATTCCTAAATTGCCTTCCATCTCTATTATCTGGCCCTCCTCCAGGCCTCACAAAGTGACCAGGTGGTGGGAAAGGGCCTTTCATCCCATGAGGTGGTGGCATCCCAAAGCCTCCAGGGCCTGGAGGTGGTCCTCTGTGCATCATATGGGGAGGCATATGCCGAGGTGGCATCATTGGAAATCTCTGCAGGTGAGGTGGTGGCATTCCTGGAGGTCGATGGAGTGGTATCAAACCAGGTCGTGCACCAAGAAGGCCAGTAGAAGGTGTCTGTAGCCCAATCACTGGACTAGGGGGTGTAACTCCTTGCGTACCTGGACATTAAAAAAAAAATTAGCTGTAAATCAGTGCAAGACTCTTCAGAAATATGCCAGTCTCAAGAAAACTATCAGACTTGCGTGTGTATTTGACCTTCCTGCAAGTCTAAGCCTACAATCCCACAACTGTTTTATGAACACTAAAGACAAATGACATTCCTAATTGCATTAAGACTACTCTGTACACATATTACTGTGATTCCGCAGGACAGCAGACTATCAAAAATTTCTGAACCCACTCCTTTGCACAACTGCCACCGACACAACCTTTCACATTCAGTATCAGGACTTGCATTTAGTTTCAGTTAAGTGGACTTAGTTTAAACTAATTAGTCATTGAAGGCAATCTACAGTTAAAACAATTTTAAGCCTCGCTGATACCAATATGCTCAACCTTTCCACTGAAAGCAGTGGGATTTGTAGGGCTTTAGTTTGGCTTGATTGTATACAGTACAATTAGAAGACAAGCAAAAGGAAGAAAGTCAATTCAACCCAAGTATAGATGTTTTAGTCCAAAGTAAACTTTCAAATATTTGTCTTTAAAAAGTATTTTTATGTTACATTACATATGTAGTAGAACAAAGACTCCTGAATTTATTCAGCCAAAGCACCCAAATTCAACAGCTCTAACATACATGAATGCAGACACACAAATCCTCAATGTGCACAATGTCTTGCAAACCAGGGCAAAACTCAGAACACATGTTGCATACACCCTACTCCACATAAACCTCTGGAAAATACATTATGAAGCTTTGTACAGAAAAGCCAGTCTCAACATATTTGGAAGAAAAGCACAGGTTTTCATATGCAACCTGACACGTTCACAAGAACAGCCAATAATTTTAAACTAGGGCACTTGCAAGGTTCCATTTGGATGAAGCACCTTTCTGACACTGGTTTGGAAACATTCATTAACTTATAATGATGCCTATTAATCCATACAAGGGCACATCTTCCATTTTAACACTTTTGTGAAGCAATTTCCACCAGGATTGCCCCTACAATGCACTATTTATCTCAGAGTATTCTGCAATTAAATCTTACTTACTTTAATGATACTATTCATATGGCCAATTTGGCCCTGAACAATGTCACACTGAAATCAAAAATTAAAGAAGAGGAACTATCTGTGTGTGTGTAAAGTGCCATCAAGTCGCAGCCGACTTATGGCGACCCCTTATGGGGTTTTCAAGGCAAGAGACTAACAGAGGTGGGTTGCCAGTGCCTTCCTCTGCACAGCAACCCTGGACTTCCTTGGTGGTCTCCCATCCAAATACTAAGCAGGGCTGACCCTGCTTAGCTTCTGAGATCTGAAGAGATCAGGCTAGCCTGGGCCATTAACACTTAAGAAAATTTGTATTTTTTATCTTAATTGACATGGGGGGGGGGACTTGGCAACTGCTAATGTTATTAAATATCCAGTATTAGATATGTCTGCTTAGATTTGCCTTGCACTGTAAACAAATGCAGGAAGTGTTTCAAATTAGATTCAGGACTTGTGAAAGTGGAACAGAAAGTGGGGGACCATCTCAAGAGGAAGTCTACAGAATCTGCTCCTTCCCTTCTTTCTTTAGCTCTTCCGTGAACAGAGAAAGCACATAAGAGGGTAAAAGGCTGATTGCCACTTATCCTTCACCCTTTGCTAGTCATGCCACATTCCATTCTTCCTGAGGGTCTCTCAGAAGCATTTTTCGGGGAAGCACAGGAGAAGGAAAGTGGGGCGATCCATTCCATTCAGAATTCATTATACGGGGAAAGTATCTGTATCAGATTCATGCCATCATACCCAACAAAGACAGAAAGATGCATTTCTGCATTCACAGAGTAACCATGACACCTGCTGCCATGATTGGGTGCAGACGCTGAGGACAGGCTACAGAGATTTACAAACACACACTTCACTTTAAGTGTTCAGCAAAAGGAGATGTAGTGCACATAGTTCAGATACATTCTGCATTATATGAGGACTCTCTTCATATTATATGAAGTAATGAAACAATTTAAATATTAAGACTTGTAAGCTGCCAATGGTACTCAACTCCAAATGAAACCAATAAAGCTACCATTTAACCACCTAACATTCTGGAGTGTGGACTTCATATTTAGAATGAATACCTAAAGTTAGTTTTTAGCCAAAGGATAGAAAGGCAAGAGGCCTGTCCCTTTAGTTTTCACTTCCTTCATCTAAGAAAAAGGGAATGCCACACATTAATGAAATTAGGAATCCATTCACCCATTTTACAAATAGGATTTTGAATACCTAAAAGCAGGTTTCACTGGACAACACTCCAATAGATCAGTGCCACAGCTTTAAATACCTTGGGGTATCATTCTCGGAAAATCATTTTTGGAAGGCTCATATTGAGATTTTTGGAAGGCTCATATTGAGATGATAAAGTCCTCAGTAGTGAGATTGACTGGGGCTATCCTGAAGTTCTATTGCTCAAAAGGTGGCGGCTTGATTGTTCCCACCTTGAAATTGGTCCAGAGTAAAGTCATTGCCCAACTCCTGTATGGGACTGAGATCTGGGGTTAGGACAATAACATGATATCAAGCCTGGAGATAATACAAAATTCCATTTTAATGAGAATTTTGATCTTGCCTCAGGGCACTCCAGCTGCCCTGCCACAAGCCAAAACTGGCTTGGCTTCTATTAGGGCCCATGTCCATGTTGTCTTAATTAAATACTGGGGAAAGTTGAAGAATTCTCCCTCTAGTCATCTTTTTTAGGCAGTGCTTTATCCAGCTCCAGAAAGACACCTTTTGGGTTGCCAGTTATCACAGGCTCTTCTGCCGTTAGCCAATACCTGTTAATTACCAGGGCTCTCCTCTGGAGGGGTTTAAAACTTGGGATCAGATATATAATATAGATTCTACCTTAGATAGGGGTATCATTATTAGCTCCGGATTTCCCCCATAGTTTAAACTGCAAAAACTGGATCACACCACAGCTTATTTGTCCAACATCACCTTCCAAAAACTCAGAGAAGCCTTCACAGCCCTCAAGATTTAAAACAATGGCAACTGCCATGTTAGCGGGCTGTTATCAGCATGCCCCAGTTGCCCAACAAGTATGCATCTGTGAAGCCCTTTGTCATTATGTCCTGTGACCTTTATTTAGTTCCCAGGGCCAAGTTTCTTGCAGCCATTCTAGCTAGACTAGCCCTGCATTCAGTGGCAGATAAAATTATATCTCTTATCTAATTAGCATTACTATGTCACCTATATGATGTCACTGTAACCACTGGCAGCCAAGATTTGTGCTCAACTCTCATCCTGATGTGGTGCAATCTGTGTTATGCTCTGCTTCCAACAATTTTAATATTTTTAATTCTGCTGAGTTTTCTTTTATTATACTGCTGTTGGGCAGTTGTTTTTGTTATACTATTATGCTCATTTGGCCTCATTGAATATAACATGAAAATTATTCAATGCACATGAAGGAAAAATCCAATATACACTGCATGATTGATCAATATTTACATAATGACTGATAAAATTGTCTCAGACGAGCTTGATAGCACCAGGGTCTGCTACCATTTATCATCCCTGCTCCCAGGTTTCATCCAAGCTAGGAAATAAAATTTAATAATCCAAACTTAGTATTGTGGGGTAGTCTTATTTTCATATTACTATAAACAAACCTTTCTGAGGGCAATGCTATTCTCCATGTTACATACCTATGCTTATTTTTTGATTACCTATTCAGCTTACCAAGAATCTTCCAAACTGGATGAACACTTCTAAAGTTATAATGATCCAAAGTGTTTTCTTCTTCAAACACGAATCTTGTGTGTGCATCTCTCTCTTCAACTGAATGTCCATTTTTGGAGGAAAACATGGATTTCCCCATACAGTATTTTGTACAATTTGTTACAAATTTACTAGCAAGAAAGCCTCATTTCCAAATCTCCCAATATTCCTGCTGAAAATCTTCAAAAATGGTGTGTATAGATATAGTTGTTTAAAAATTGTATTACCCATCTTTCTGGGATCATGAACGACTCTTCAATTTCTTTGTACCATTAACCCCAGTTAAAACTGACGTCATGAACTTGTTTCACTTTGTGCATAGAACTGAAGTTTTAGAGTGTTCTTGTTTTGATTACCAGCATGTGTAAAACCACTTCCAATCAGCATAAATCTGACTTTTAGATGCCAAAAGTTATCTCTTTCATTCTTAATGCAGGTATTTCACGGAACTGTAGCACTTCACAATACATGGGGGGGACACACATTTTAAAAGCACCTCCTGTCAACATTGCCTTCTTCAGGAATGCTTATGATCAATCCTAACAAACACTGAGATCTTGGAAAAATCTAAACATATGAATCACTTCTTATAATATGTATCTAATGTGGGGAGCATGAATCTATATATAAAGCAGCTGGGGAGGAGAGTTTGCCAATGTAGTGTACCGGTTATCGTGTCAGTCTAGGATTTGGGAAACAAAGTATTAATTTTATGAATATATTTGCAAGGTATATAGAAATTGCATGTAAACTATAAATAATCCTAGGTATAATGTTCATTTTGAGTGTATTTACTTTGCCCCATATAGACAAGTTGCCCATCTGTCCAAATCAAAAGAGATCTCAGCAGTTAGCTTGTTAACATTTAAAATAATCATATGTGTAATATCTCTAGGAATCAATATTCCAAGATAAGTAATGACACCTGGGCACCACCAAAAATGTCCACAGGCAAATGTCTCCCAGTGGCAACAATTCAGATTTTGCCCAATTAATTGACTATCCAGACAAGTCTCCAAAAGTATTAATCATATTCATTAATACTGTCATGGAAGACTGAGTTTCCAAAATAAATAATAAAAGATCATCTGCATAAAGAATCATTTTAAATTTCAAAGTGTTATGTACAAAGCCATGAATATTATTATTTTGTCTAATGGCACTGTCAGGATACTCAGGGTTGGTTAGTGTAGTTAGGCCTTAGGCGTTTGCTTCCCAAGTAAAAGAAGAACCTGTTTCTTCTCAGACCCAAACAACAGTATTCTTTAATAATTAACACCAACTTGAAAAGTATAAAAAAAATGCAGAACTGGGTGCAGGATAACTGTCTTTGTACTTATGCTATATTAAGTCAAACGTACAGTCTTCTCAAGCCTGTTCTGATGGGGGGGGGTCCTCTCCCCTGGACTTCAGCGTAGCAACTCCCTTCAAAGACTTTGCCTTAAGGCTGGCTGTAGTCGGCCTGTTGGTACTAGCTCCCTCCACAGCTATTCAGCCCTCCCTGGTCTGCAGCTTCCTCAGCTCTCAGGCTCCTTCCACCTCCTGAGGAAATTCTCTGCTGAAGGTATCTGGATTTCAGCTTTGTCCCTACAGCCTGAAGTTCTTCAGAGCTCTTCCTTTGTCTCTCTGGCTGACCAAGTAGTTCTACTTATACATTGAAGGGGGATTTAAAAACCTCACTTGTGATTGGCTCCTATCAAAGTTTGCTAAAGGGACCAATAGGATTGCTACGTTCACCCTACTGACCGGTTGGTTCTTCTCTTACCACGCTAAGGGACCAATACAACAGCTCTATTTCCCCTCCTTCTTCTCTAACTGGTTAACTTTACAAATCCTGCATTTGAAAGATTGTTCAGCTTTCTAATACATATAAAGACCTTAAATTCATTCTAATACATACATTTTTCTATTTACAATTATATATACAAATACAACCATGTTTTTTTTATTTCTTCACAGGCACATTTATATTTTACATGCAATTCTTTTTTATATACCTTGCAGATACACAAAATTAGTATTCTGTTTCGGAAATTTATGTAGGGTTTCTTACCACCTCAGATTTCTTTAAAGAGGATCCAGCTTCCATTCAATGAAGGAGAATCTGGCTTCCCTGATCTTGGTTTATATTATCAGGCATACTTGCTAACAAACTAATTATTGGAATCACTCCTTGCAGTTGGACTATCCATCCTGGGCTCTTTCGGAGCCTTCTTGTCTGGTGTGCCTCTCTAAGTGTAGGCATTAGGGTCTACTTATGCTAGAGTGGATCCCACTTCTCCTACAATTTCTGCAGCTGGAGAACAATAGTATAATATCACACACAATATCAATTTGTTCCATATTCACATGCTAAACTAACTTTATGGGCCAATCCAGACCTAAACACTGGGGAAAAGGAAGGCTTGGACTGATAGGGGATTGCAACATCTGTTGGTATCTAAATATGGCCCTGTAGCATTAAGTGTCTCAGAGTCCCCTTTGCTCCTGGAGTCTCTTAACTGAATCGAGGCAGAAAATGAAACCTACACTATTCGTCTATAAATATTTGATGTCAATTCATACGTATGATTTGCAGAATCTTAAGAATGAATGGAAAAATGAGCTATTTTGCCAAAGCAATGGGATGTGGCCTAAAGTTTATACCTGCTCTCTCCATGGATCTTAAGTTGTGATTCAGTCAGAAAAAAAACAGATTTAGGATATACTGGATACCACAACGACTCTTGAGCAAAGGATTGAGTGAAGTATCTAACTGTTGGCATTGTAACTCACAGGACACGTCCTTTAAACATATGTTTTGGGTGTGTCCAGTCATTCAGTTTTTTGGGGAAGAAGTTATTACTCATATCAATTCTGTATTAGAATGTTCATTGATTTTTGAGGATGCTTATGTACTTTTGAGGATGCTTATGTACTTTTAAATTATCAGCCCATCTCTGGAATGCTAACCCCTAGTCATCAAAAATGCATCCTCTGTGCCTTTACTACAGCTAAAAGACTTGTATTACAACATTGGAAAGATAAAAATCCAGTTCTGGTAAACCAATGGATTGATGACTTAGGACTCCGTCAATATTTAAACACATGGCATATAGACAACAATTGCATATGAACTTGTTTTTAAATATTTGGAAACCGTTTATAGAAATGTATGCGTGTGTAGATCTGCCCTGACCTGGATGGCCTGGGCTAGCCTGATCTCGTCCGATTTCAGAAGCTAAGCAGGGTCAGCCCTGGTTAGTATTTGGATGGGAGACCACCAAGGAAGTCCAGGGTTGCTGTGAGAGGAAGGCACTGGCAAACCACCTCTGTTAGTCGCTTGCCTTGAAAGCCCCAAAAGGGGTTGCCATAAGTTGGCTGCGTCTTGACGGCACTTTACACACACACGTGTAGATCTGCCACCACTGTTATATTTTTGTCTCTACGCATAGCCTCCTTTTTTCTTTTAACATTTCATTGGAGAATTTTATGGTTTTTCACCTTTGTTCTTTTTTGGGGGTTTTTTAAAGAAAAAAAAGACTAGTATCTGGGAGATTCAGGTTCAGATCCTCATTCTAACATGGGCACTTGCTGCATGATCGTGGGCCAGTTATACACACTCTGCCTACTCTACCTCAAAGGGTTGTCGTGATGACAAAATGGAAGAGAAGGGAACAATGTCAGCTGCTTCCGGCCCCCGTTGGGAAGAAAAGCAGGTTATAAACAGCCTCTTTTTATCCTTAATACCTGCATGCTTTCAATTCTGCTTGTCTGGTGAAAGAGAGCAGGCTGGAACCAGTGCAAAATTTCCACTTGTGCTAGAGGTCTTGCACAAGCAAAGCTCAAGAAAGACTCAAGAAATAGCTGCTTGCACAAAGTCAAATTTACTGTATTCCCACTTATGTTTCTGTAAAACCTTGTGCAACCAATTTCTGGGTACTATAATAATGTAATACTGTCTGCAACTTGAAAGCCTACATACTCTTTGTGCCAGTAAATACTAATCTGCCACCTTACCTCTTTCATCATTCCTGTTCACTGCCCGTTGCAGTACAAACTATGTTTAATACAGAAATACTCCATATTTACAGGTTGTTTGAATTATGCTGCTGATTTACAAAACAAGGTTAATGATTGATGTATGTCTATTTTTTAGTTATTTAATGTGACTGCAGGAAAAGAGGAAGACCCAACAAGAGATGGATGGACTCAATAAAGGAAGCCACAGCCTTCAATTTGCAGGATCTGAGCAAGGCTGTCAAAGACAGGACATTTTGGAGGACTTTCATTCATAGGGTCGCCAAGAGTCGGAAGCGACTTGACGGCACTTAACACACACACAAACACAACGTGACTGAAATGAGGATGGCTTTGGCACAGGAACCACACAGGAGCAGGACAACTGGACAAGATCCATTCTGTAATTTCATTCTTGGTTGATAATTGTAAAATGCTTATTATTATTATTATTATTATTTTCCCATCAATTGGAGGATATACAGGAAAAGAAATGGGGGAAGGGAAAATAGTCTTATTTACATCTCATTTTGTTAGAACCTAACAATCTCTACCCGTTTATAATAAAGTCATCCACATTCTCTTAACGTAATAGCTTGATTTAACTAAGTCTTTTGTTTGATATTTTTAATAAATTCATAAAAGGATTTCCATCTCTCATAGCTCTGTTCTCGTAAGTTCTCCTTCAGATAATCTGTTAATTGCGCCATTGTGATATAATCTAGGGATTTATCTAACCATATTTGAAGTGTTGGAATCTTATTTGTTTTCCATAGTGTTGCCAGACTTACTCTTGCCGCTGTTGTAAGATATTTTAATACGATCTGTTGGTCCTTATTCATGGTATCTGGTACTTTATTCAGAAGAAAAAGTTTGGGATCAAATTTTATGCTCTGCCCTACTATATCTTCGATGTTCTTATGAATTTTTTTCCAGTATTTCTGCACGAGTTCACATGACCACCAACAATGGAAAAAAGTACCTCTGATTTTATGACATTTCCAGCAGAGTCCTGAAGCTTTACTGTTCATATTCTGAATATCACTTGGTGTTATATACCATCTGTGCAGCATCTTAAGGCAATTTTCCTGAATGCTTTGAGATAAGAGTAAACTTAGAGCTTTCCCTAAAGATCTGTCCCATTCTTCTATCGTGATCATTTCCTTTAAGTTCTCCATCCATTTAATTTGGCATACTTTGACTTGTTCTTCCTCGGTATCGAACGAGATTAGGAGTTTGTAAATCCTTCCTAAAAGATGTTGTTCTGGTTTACTCATCAGTTGTTCAAATTCCGTCTCTTTTCTGGTTTTACCTCTGACCGTACTGTCTTCCTTAAATCTCGAAATTAATTGAAAATATGTCATCCAAGGCATCTGTGGATGCCCCTCCTGAATTTCCGTTAACATTTTAAGCGTTCCATCCTTTCTAATTATGTCACCATATCTTATGGATCCGTATTTCTCTTTATCCATTATAGACCCGTAAACACTAAATGGCGCCATCATTAACGGGGGATTGGGACTTAATCTTAACTTTAACTTCTTCCATACAGTGATCATATTGTCCACAATCGGGTGGTCTCTTTTTTCTTCCAGCTGTTTCTTGGTGGTTTTGCCCCATAAAATTTGATGTGGTCCCACTTGCCAATCGGTTAGTTCTAGTTTAGTACTCTTATTGTTTGGATATAATATCCAATCCTTGATCCAAACCAGTGTTGCTGCCTGATGATATAGTTTTAAATTTGGAAGAGCAAGTCCTCCTCTTCTTTTAGTATCCGTCATAATTTTGAACTTGATTCTTGGGCGTTTTTTGTCCCATATAAATTTATTAATTCTTCGTTGCCAGGCGGTTAATACTTTATCGGTAATTTTTATTGGAATCATTTGAAATAGAAAATTTAATCTTGGTAATACGTTCATTTTTACTATTGCGATTTTTCCCATCCAAGAGACTCTTAGTTTAGACCACATGAGAATATTTTATTTTATTTTATTCCAGACCGCTTCATAGTTGTATTTAAATAGATCTTGATTATTTTTTGGAATAAACACTCCCAGGTATTTTATCGGTTTTTTAGATATAGTACAGCCCGTTTGTGCCACAATATTTGTCTCTTCTTCATGCGTTGTGTTTTCCAGGAAGATTTTTGTTTTCGATTTGTTAAGTTTGTAACCTGCCATTTCACCATATTCATGTATATTGTCCATCAATTCTAATATACCTAATTGTGGCTGGGCAATAGTTAGTAGGACATCATCTGCATATCCTCTTATTTTAAACTCTTCTCCTTTAGATAATTGTAAAATGCTTTGAAAACTTGTAGCCAGCCTCATAAACTTGTGAACATTACTGTGCATTTGCTTAACATTTGTAAGTGCAGACATGCATTTTACAAAAATAATATGGCCCCTTTTGCATTTTCAAATAAAATACTATATTTTGTATCAGGAAAAAGTTGTACCTCCCAGCAACATTTTAAAGGTTTTTGTAGTATGTTATGAAGTTATGATACTCAAGTACTTTGATAGGCAAATTCCACAGAAGCGACAGCCTACACCCCCCCTCCCCCACATACTCTATTACTTACTCAAACATTTCATGTTGTCAATTTCCGGAGTTTGTCCATTCCTCAGTCATCACACAGGGTATCACTCTGCACATTCTGTCACCCCTACCACCAGTTTCCAAATGTGGTCTTAATATTTCTGTATGCTTGTTAGGTTTGTGTGCTCAAATGCCCCACTGTACAGGCGTTATGTATTTCTGAGGCTTCATTTAGGCTGTTAATGTGCATTTTTAAAAATATGGAGCAAATAAAAATGCTATGTAACCCCAACATATATTTTGGTGGGGCAGACTGGATAAAACTGCTAATGTGACTGAAAAACTACTTACATTAAAGAACAAATCTGCTAAAATTACAAGGTGCTTTGAACTGTAGTTTTAGAACACTTTGGAAAAACCACTCAAGTAATCTCTTGAAATACACAGCAAAGAGCAAATTCTCAGAGTGATACAGAAATTGAGTATAATGAAGTAATCAAACCATAAGGATCAATATAGTCTTTTGCAATCATCTTTGTTATTACTCAATTACTATTGCCTTTCTCAAAAACGTTTTTGCTATTGAGTTTTTCCTCATAAATCCTTGTACTTCTTTAGACACTTGTATTATCATAAGCTGTAGTAGACATTATTGAAAACCTACAAACGAGTTAGAGTCATATAGTACTGCTCACACTGGAAACATGACACTAATCAAAATTCAGGTATAACTAAGGTGATTTGAAAAATCAGTTTCATGCAATGGAACATCAGCAGATATTTTCAAATGATAACCACATACTCAGCTGAGGTGCCATTCTCCTGATTAAATTAGCCCACTTTTTACTGCACAGACAAAATTGTTCTCAAAATTAATGAACAGTCCAGATTTAACTTGCTCAAAGGTGGACTCTTATTCTGATGCACAAACCTAGTTTTAGAGATGAGCTTTTCATTTTAAAAAAGGATATTCAAGAACTTAATGGTTATTCATTTTATTATTTAAATAAATTGCCAGTGGTCAAAAAGTGTTAAAGACAGGGACAAAAAGTCAAACCTTCAAAAACATACTCCTTCCACAAATGCATCTTTTTAATACTGATACTAAAAGCATCATATCTGAAGACATGAGCTGTGACTCATGAAAGCTCATACCCCACCAGAAATTTTGTTAGTCTTTAAGTTGCTACTGGACTCTTGCTCTTTTCTACTGCTGTTGAACAGACTAACACGGCTACCCATTCGTGATCTAAAAGCATCATAGTTATTAATAGGTCCAAACTGTAGTCATGTAAATTTTAAACTGTCATCCTGACTGCTAGAAATTGTATTGGTAACTGGGTACTGCACAGTATAAGTGCTCAGACTGACTGAAAAGCACAAGAAGCTTTTCAGCATACAGGACTGGGTGTCTGCAATTTCATGGGAGGGCAGAAGAGGCACAGAATGTGGTCATCAGTGGAGAATTCAGCTTCCTCAGCTGCCAACTGTCCAGCCCTTTTGGTTGCTTCTGTCATAATTAACAAAATCGGAATTTCAAAGGAAAAATAAATTATACAATTTTTTTAATATGTATAATTTATACAAGCTGCAGAATTCTCATCCTTTTAGGACAGAATACATACACATGGCTATTTTACATATAGAAAAACGTGTTTTAATTTTTATTTTAAAACTATATCAGGCAAGAATTCATTGATTCATTCACAGTGCAGTTCTAAAAACACTTTCCTGGGAGTAAGCCCTGCTGAAGAGACCTAACAGAATTCTGAATAGATCAGTTTAAGATTACTTTCTTAATCTCATAAAATCAAGTCAGTTGTGGTATCCATCTGTATGCACAAAAATGTGGCTGTTTAAAGCTAATATATGTGCACCTCCATTTAGAAGTTACAAGGGAATTAGTAACCTACAGATGTTTTCTGGAACTGTATCCATAAACTGGTGCATTGTAAGTATTGGGCTGAACTTTGTGGATGGGACTCTCTGGGCTCCCATGTACACCCCAGAGTTTGCTGGCGGAACATGAGGAGACACTGGGCTTCCCTTCTTCAGTTCCTCCAGATTCCAGCAGACCTTTGGAGGACAGATAGGAGGAGAGGCTGGATGGGGATCAAGAGGAAGAGATAGGATATCCCAAGTTGCTGCCATCTCAATAGATGCTTCCTTGGGCAGCTCCTTCTGACACCCCCACACACACTGTCTGCCCCATGCCAAGGAAGTGGCTCCGGTGGTGCCCGCAACTGCTAACCAATCAAGTGCCTCTATTCTTTCACAGTCTGGATGCATTTCCAGACAATAGATGGTCCCCATTTTGCATAGTACCAGCTGTGCAGAGCTAGGATCAGTTAACAGAAAGACCTGGGCCATCTTCCAATGACTGAGATCAGACACTTAAAGTACCACCATTAGGCAGTGTTCATTCAGGGGGAGAAAGAGGCTCGTGGGATGGTTGTGCAGCCACCAGCCAGCCAATATGCAAACTGCTCCATGACCCACTCTTCCCTCGAAGTAGGGAAAGGTCACCAAACATCTGACAGAATGCTTGGTGAAGATGGCACTTGCTTGACAAGGGTTGGGTAGAAGTGGGAAGGGGATAATCACTCATCTCATTGGCAAGTTAATTGCTCTGGATGGGCAACCCTTTTCTACAGTTGAGAATGCTTGGTTCTGCACACTGCTCTAAGATGCCTATCCCCGCTCACATCATGCTTAGCATGAATGTGGTCCCCTCCCTGTTCAAAGCTGCCAGGGACCATATAAAAACACAGGTTCTGCCTATAACCTCTCTATGTGTTGGCAACCAAGTGTGACCCACCCATCAAGGGCTGCCTTGGCAAGCATGCTGGCCAGCTCCCTCAGCATTATGTGGCATTTGCAGGCCAAGAGGGGCATGCTGCTTCCAGGAGAAGAGAAGGATGAGGAAAGCAGCTCTACTGATCTCCCACTGCTTCCTCTTCCGGGTAGGCCTCCCACAGCCACTCCAGAGGTGACCATGGTGATGGAGGCCATCAGGAAGACTGCTGGCACCAGGGCCTGCATCCTCTCTGTCTGTGCTGGGGAGGGCATTCTTAGGGCAGTGAAATGTGTGTGGGGGTGTGTTTGTATCTTGCCAGGTCTGCCTTGCTGCCTTGGAACTGGCTTGCCAGGTTGGTATGACATCACTTATTTTGCGCTTCTTCGTTCTGTTTGTATTCGGAGACTTCTGGCCAGAGTTTCTTCTTCTGTGTTTAGATATTGGCTTCTTTTCCCATGGAAAATGCATGGAATCCCCCACAGGAAATAAAAATCCAAATCTGAAAAATAACATTCCCCCCACCCCCAAGTGCACATCCCTGGTCCTAATGCTGGTGAAATCTGTGAGCTTCTAGAAAGTGTTCCACTAGCACAGGGACAGGATGGGTATGGCTCTTCCACATATTGTTACTTATGGGCATTATGGCTGTAATATGACACCCCTCTCCTCACAAGGAGTTTTACACTGGGAACTGTGCCACCTTTGTAAAATCCAAAGCCAGCCTGAGATGTGGCTCACTCAGGTATGCAAAACCTCATACAGTAATAGAGGTGAGATGGTAAGGCAGTAATCTAATTTACAAAGAGACAAAGTAAGCCACTTTTTGAAAAGTTGGTGTTCCACACTTCTACAAACAGGAAACAGAAATTAAATCTAAGCATCCTCTGAACGTGTGTTGATATTTAGAACACAGCTTTTAAAAAATGGTTATAGAAAGCTCAGGATTGCCCTTTTAAGAGAGATTTGTTTTAACTTGTGCTGTCAACAGATGTGATGTTTGGAAGAATTCACACAAACAGGAGAATCACTCATGAGAAGACAGAAACATTGCTGAGTGGAGTTAACAACACACCTTCTCAGGATGGCAGGATGACAAATAACTAGATGCTCTTACAACTGACAAAATCTCAATTGTGAGCCTCCAGCCAGACACACCCTGCCTCCCTTGTGGGAGACTGCCAGTTGACGGATGTCTTGCAATTATAACACCGTTGGTTTTTATCTAGATCCCAAACTCATGTAAACCTTGAAATGGTACTGAGGCTGTATTATTGCCCTTGGTCCACAATCTTTATGTAGATAAGCAACAACTGGAACTGTACCTTTTGATTTCAACGGCAAAAACAGAATATAAGAAGTGGTGAACGTTGTGGACCCTGTTCTTGTTTTCTCATTGCTCTTCACAAAATAGCTATTGCTTATGTGCATCTCCACTGCAAGGTGCCATCTTACTGCCATCATGCCCAGAACGTGTATAACGCAAAGACATTGGATCACAAACAAATCTGAAGTAAGGTACCGCCACTATTCGGATGACTCCCATCTTTTCCCCTGCCATCCAATCAAACTCAGTGTTGCAATTTCAGAAATTATGTAGTACAGCCTGAAGATGGGAAAGCAGGAAAGCCAGCAGACACTGAATATCGGAGGTGTTGGCAATGACCATGTCATGATGACATTTATTAACAGTATGGGTCAGCCTCTCCTACATATTTGGCTCAAGGAACAAGATCCAACATCCCCACCTTTACCAAGTGTGCAAGTGCAAAGCACTTTCATTCACACAAAGAAAGAGAGGCAACTGAACAGCAACTCTTCACACCTTATGGGATGCTGCCCCAGAGGAGCCTCAAACTGGGATACCACATGTAGGCCCTTGCATCATTATGAACAATACAAACTGGAGATAAAACTATTTAATACATTCAATAACAATAATATAATACATTTAGGTAGGATAAAGTTCATACAGAATTCAATCACCTTTCCTTCTCTACTCAGGAGAAAGGCAACTTGTAGAAGTGCATTATGAGCATGTCTGCATTGACTACCTATAGTTTTCTAGGCGCAATCTGTGTGTGTGTGTGTGTGTGTGTATGTTTTACATCAGACCCTAATTACTCTCATATTCCTGCTAAGTTCTTACGCAGATAAACCATCCTACTGGCTATTCCAACTGCAGAACTTTTCTATTACAGCTATTTTCTTAAGACCAAGCAAATGTAATATTATTTGGATAGTAATTCATATGAATACTGCTTGCTTTTACCACCAGGGCAGGTGGGGAGTTTAGATATTTTTTTCTTCCCAAGGATTTTTTTTGTCCTGAGAAACTCTAAGAGAGTAAGTTCTAATAATCTATTCGCAATATTCATATTTGAAAAGTTTTTTTACCAGAAAATGGATGATATATTTAATTTAAAGAGACCTTTACCTGACTTGGAAAAATTGTTATTTTTAAATTTTATTTACTTCACTTATACTGCACCTTTTCCCGAATGGAGACTGAAAGTGGCTTACATCATTCTCTCCTCCATTTCTTCCTCACAACAACCATGTGAGTTAGGTTAGGCTGAGAGTATGTGAGTGGCCCAAGGTCACCCAGCGAGCATCCACGGCACGAGTGGGAATCCAAAGCTGGCCCTCCCAGATCCCAGTTTAACACTCTAACCACTACACAACACTGGCTGGAGCAAAGAGAACCACTCTCAAAAGGTGTATTTTTTATTACAAGGAAAGAAACAATCACTGAAAATTGTAACATTGGATGGAAAAAGGATAGGAATTTCAGAAGAAAATGTGGACCCTTTAAGAATGTATAGTTCAGAGAGAAATGTGTCAAAGTCTGTACAGGAGGTACCTTACACCCTTGAGTCTGGGGAAAATGTTTAATCATGTCTCTAATATGTGTTGAAAATGTGGGAAAGCGGAATTTATCAGTTTACTGGAGTGGAACTCTATAACATTGCTAACATGTTTATTAGAATGTAGTGAAGATGCTTTATATAAAATTAAGAGGTCCTAAATTTGGCAATTGCTGGTTGTAGCAAGACAAGGGTATCTGCCCAAAATGGGCAGTTGGTTAAATAAAGTGTGGAATATCCTGTTGATGGGCAAACTTTTCATGTTAAAGCAAGAAGGAAAAGATATGCTGACAGTACAGCGTTGATTTAACAATGCTGGACTCCCTTTATTACTGTCTGGATCCAGCAGTTTACTTCTGAAACAGCAAAATCCAAAAATTTAAACTGGATCTGATCTGAGGCAGTATGGATTTGGTATTGAAACAGAAAAAGAGCATACAGAACTAAGGACAACACAGTAAATTTAAAAAGAGAATATTAAAATACTGAATACTAAATAATGTTCATAGTGTTAGGTAGTTTGTTTCTGCTATCAGTTCAAGTGTATTTTTTCCTGAGACAGTACCTAGTATAACATAAAAGTGTTTCTCTCCTTAAAGTTAATGCTTATGAGATCTCACTTCAAGAAGTTTGGTGTAGTGTTTAACACAATGAACATGACTGAACATATTACAGCTTAAGACAATACCTTGTTTGGAATGGCATATAAATGAAATCTGAGATGTGAGAAAAATCCACACTGGACTGCTAAAACATTTGGCAGAGTGAAAACCTCTTTATCTCCTATTAAAGAAGTGATGCTCTGACGTTACTTCCACACTTGTTCTCAGTAACCAGATAAATCAGTTGATTTGGCAAACAAACATGATACATGGAGGAAAGCATTAGAATTGGAACTGTAATGATGAAAAATTAGGAGCTAGACTGAGGGGAAAGAAAAGTAAGTATCTGGGATGCAGATCAGATAGTTGATGGTTACCAGTTCAGGGTTAGATTGATGTATAGTGCAAACAGGGAAAAAAACTTAGGTGCAATAAACACACAACTCCTGATGATGCTGTTCTTGTAACATCTCATGGTATGCTTGTTTGAGCCATCTGAATTTTGTTTTACTAAATGCATTTACTCCCCTCTCCAATTGTAATTCACTCACTGATGACTGGTAGGAAGCATGTAGTCTTCCATTACTTATAAGTGGAGTCTTGCACTACTAAATGCTTTATCTCCCACTACTATTACCGATTTATATAGGATTGACAGCAGTGGACAGAACATTTTGCCTTCTGCAATTCTGGCTTTCTGTATATTATCAAAAGGAAACAAGCACATTAGGGGAAAAATATGTAACTCTGACAACTGAAAATCAGACTTACCAAGGAGTGGGACAGGTTGGGTGACAGACGCGGGTATGCTAGTAGAAGTTGCAGGTGGAGGAGCATTTGGATATCCTTTGGAACTATCTGCATTTTCAGCACTTCCTCTAGATCCAGAAACTACTGTTGGAATAGGGTTTCCCACTGAAGAGTCTTTTGTAGTGTCTTCATTTATATTGGCCACAGTAGCTACAACAGAGTAATGTTAACAGTAAAAACTTTATGTAAGTGGCGCACACACACACTTCTGTTACAGTCAGTTTTAAAAGCATACAAGTACACTTACAGTTTGGGATATTTACTACTGGAGAAGGAGGAACTGAGACTGGAGGAACTGAAACTGGAGGATTAATAGGTGGTGGTGGTCCAGGAGGCAGAAATCCTATGAAGGAAGAAATAGTAAAGTATCACTACTAAAGTACAAACAGTTGTTTGTACTCAAATTTATCTTTGAACTAAAGGATCTCTTCTGCACACTTTGTGTATAGTTCATATACAAGAAAACTTCCTGAAGTATTTAGTTACCTGGAGGTAAATGCATTGGGTTGAAGCCAGGACGCAAAAATGGTGGGGGTGGACCAAATCCAGGAGGTGGAATTCCTAACGGAGGGGTAAATGTTGGCGGTTGAAGTGTACCAACCATTGGAGGACCTGGCTGATGTGGTGGAACCTAAAATGGAATGCAGATGTTTAGTTAACACATTTCTATAGTTATAGATACTCAGATATGAATCTACAGTATTAAACCCATGTGTGTGATCTTTGTTCCATTTTAATAGGGCTGAATCTCTCCACTTCAAAATAGGAACACAGCAGCCACTCCTTATGAAATCTTTTCTCTAACTGCATTCTGTCTTTGCCAAAAACCAGTTTCATAATGGAGAGGAGCTACTTATTTGTGGGTAAGAGAACTGCAAACTCAGACGGAACTTTCTGGCCAGGGTGATCCATGCTCTGATCATGTACAGATTAATTTACTATAACACACTCTACAAGGGGGGCTGTTTTTGAAAATTGTCCAGAAACTTTGGCAGATCTAAAATACAGCAACCAGGCTACCATCAGGGCTAAATACAGGATTACATCAGCCATGTGCTTAACCACCTGCACTGGATGTAAACAGCTTGGGCCAGGGTACTTGAAGGACCATCTTCTCTCACACTGTCCAGTACACCAGTTAACACCCTCCTCTCAAGCCCTGCTCTCTGTCCCCCTACCTGCATAAATGGGGTAAGGGGGTGGCAACCAGAAACAGGTGGCACCTTACCTGTAGATTAGAACAATCTTCTCCTTGAGACTTGTTTGTTACCTACCCTACTCCCTTTGAGGCTCCAGGCCAAAACACTGCTTTTTATTCATGCTTTTAAATAGGAGGTTTAATACTATAAATTTGTTTTTAAAGCCTGCTTCTAGCCTGTTTTATGAAGATCACTGAAAGCTGCTAAATCTTTTTATGCTGTGACTTGGCTTTTTAGTGGCTAAGTTAATTTTAACAATCTGTTTGCTGTTCAAGGATTTATCATGTTTTACTTGGTAAGCTGCTTCAAGCAGGTGTGCTGGAGAGGCAGTATATACATTTTTGAAATAAATAACTTTTGGGTGGTTTTCTCCCATTTCTCCCACCGCTAATGAAGAATGCTGCCTTTAAAATTAAGGTGGGGGCAGAGGCACTCCAGGACAAAATGCAAGAGGTGGCATTCCTAAAGGAAATACAGCTACTTTTTACATATACTTTTTAACATTTTAAGTTTTTTTAATTAACATAGCTCTGCATTAAAAGGTCTGATTTCTAAACTAAATGCATGTTTATTGTAGTATTGTGCCATGCATGGCTGGGTCTTTACAACTGGCTACAAGAAATAATCCACAATTTGCTGACCCCTGTCAAAATATTCACACCTTCAAATCACCTTAAACTGATTGATTCCAGTTCGTTAAAAAAAAAAATCCCAGTTTTAAGAAGTCAGTCAGCTTTTCCATAAAATAATGTTATCACGTACAAGATCATTTTATTCTTTTTTACTGTCAACCATCAGCAAACATTTGCAAAATCATATATAATTATCAAACATATGTGCATCTTTACATTACATTAGGATTTTGCCACTTCTCTACTCAAACTGCCACAAGTGCAGCAGAATCTCAAAAAATCCATTATTTGAATGTATCTTAATTTACAATTTCCCTGATATTTGACCAATTTCCATTACTTTCCCTGACCAATTTCCATTTCCCCGACTTCCCAGAAAGTGACAACCCTGTCATTGCAAGAGTGAGATTCATTCCCTTTACACAATACATTGTTTACTTATTTCTTCAAGTAAATAACTCTTCCTGGATTGACCACAACTAATAAAGAGATAATTTCACATGCAATTTACCTAACTTGTAGTGAAGACTGAGCAGAAATGGCTGCTCTTTTATCGGATGTCATACCATATTCATAGGGACTTCTGAAGATAATGAAAAATTTGTGCACAGAGTGCAAATCCTTCCCTCCCTCCCCCCAGCATCCTGAAATGTCCCCCTTCCTCTTCCTGGAGGAGAGAGGTTTGTGTTTCATTTAAAAGTGTCTTCAAACATTTTTAAACTTAAATACAAAAAACTAAGACGTAATAACACCTCACAACGACATTACCATGTCAAAACAACTCATGGAATTTGACCTTGCTTCTGAAGAGCAACATTAATCAAGCTTCATGAGAGAAAGAATAAATACAATCTTACCTGTGGTGGAGGCACTGTTATTGGAGTAGGCATGGGAACAGGCATTTGAACTGATAAAGTTTTAGCTATGGGTGATGTTTGTTCATTGTGTGCAGCTTCGCCTACTGCTCCTCCATTCTGGGCTACTTGGTTTTCTGATTTTTTTGGAATTCCTTTCCATTCTAGAAAACAATTGAAATAATGTAAATATTTCAACTATAAAGCAAATATCAAGTTGTTAATTTTAACCTAACCTGCAACTTCCTGATGTGGTTACATCACTGTATATTAAGATCAACTTATTTAACTCCCTCAGTGGCAGCCATTATAACAGTATCTATTTCTGAAGTCCTGGTTCTGTGCAGACAATGAAATTAGCACAAAGGCTGGACATGGTCCTACTTAACTGGGGGAACTCCCAGGTATAAAGAAAAATATCACTCCATGACACTTCCTTGCCCCAACCCCCTTCAAGGTCCTTATTGTCTGAACACAAGCACAGGGACTACAGAAACGCCAGCTTTAGAATCCAGCTAGCAGCACTGGCCACAAAAGCAGAATCAGAGACACTGGCTCCTTACAGCTCAAAGAGCTCAGTAAAGCTAGCAGCAAAGAGGCACTGGCACAGTTAAATGACAAACAGACCACCTCCATGTCACTAATCTCCCCTACCATCCATGTTGCTGAGCTAGAATGGGAAAAGGCAAGGGTAGTGGCTAGAAGGGTTTAAACGAAGAGAAGAGGGGAGTTAAGGGTATTTTCCAGTTGTTCCAACGGAAGCTTGGGAGGGAGCTGATTTTTTTTCCCTTTTGGAACAAGTGAAAAGCTTTTTTAAAACAAGGTTTTATTCACTCAACATTATTCACTCAATCCATTGTTTTTTCCAATGTAAAAATTAGGAAATGTTGGGGAACACTGAAAACAACTCCCTTTGAATTTTTCTTTCATTTATAATCAGTGGAATGCTTTTTAAGACAAGGCTTTACTCATTTAATGTACAGCATTCAATGTTTTTAACAGAGAAATTGAGAAATTTAAGCCTTATCAGAGCACCTGGATGAAGAGTGGACTGTAACGTACCAGTTTACAAGTGAGAAAGGTGGAGTATAAATAATGGGGGGAAACTGTGCTCTAGGATATCTTATAAAAAGGATGCTGCTTTCATACCTTTAAAACGACTAGGCACTGTTCTGTCATTAAAAACATTTCTAGGGGCCAATTCTGGAGAGTTGTTTTCCTATTTGTAAATGACTACATTAAACCATTTTTTAAATACGCAAAAGTCTGTTTTACACATGACATTTTAATTTCATGAAACTAACAGAAAAGGAAGTTTTCATACCATTATATTGTGTTAGTCCTGTTTCATTCTAGCATATAACTACCTATTAATTTCCATGCTTAAATTGGACTCCATAAACCAAAGGTATCTTCTGTTCAAGAGTGTCACAATATAAAGCAGCATAATACTAACCTAACCACCGTTAAAACTGATCAAATATTTGTTTCAGTTAAACAAAAATTCAAATTGAGTGCGCAAAAAGTGATAATATACTCCTACTACCTATGGGTAGCAAAAGAGGGTCTGAATTAAATGTTATATAAAAATATATTTAAAGAAAACATGATAGTCCCATCATTTAAGGAAAAGTTGATTCAGGCAGGGGAGATTTGGAGAAGGGAAGCAATTGGAGGCATGTTTAACCTTTTTCTTACTTGCCACTCTCCGGTAAAAATTTCCTTCCCCAATCTGCTTTCCCGTTACAGGATTCTAAATTACTGGAACCCTACCAGGTGAAAAAGCAGTTTAGGAACAGGGGTGGAGTTGAAAAATGGCAGGCAATAAGACAGTTAAGTGCACACACCCAGCTGTTTCCCCATCCAAATGCCACCTGCTGTGGCATATCCATAAAAGGGGCCCACTGAGCTTTCATTTGGTACAGCTCAGTCTTAAAAGAAAGACCAAAAAGTTCATTAGAGTTTTATCAAGTCCAATGTACTCCACCTATAAACATTTCCCCCTAAATAAAGATATGTTTCATAAAAACAGGTCTTACCAGGGCTAAGTGTTTCATTGTCCAACATTCCTCCTTCACAACAACTTTCCAGGTCTTCAGGCTTAACTTTACTCCATGGTATGTATGTAACACCTAATTCTACATCCCAATACTGCTTATAGTCCGGTTTAATTCCTTTATTTAAAGCCCATGCAATCTTTGGGAAGAATGGCAACATTAATATTAATCAATGAGATATTTTCTATCTTATACAGAAAACATTTTCTCTCAGAGAAATGTAATTCAAAAGTCAGGAAATGAAATATATACCATATGCAATGGGAAATTTATTTTAAAAAAACATGCGGAACTGGAAAAAATCTTTTAACAGGCAGACAAAGGGCTACATCATACAATCTAGCTGCCATGTGAAAGTCTCTTAAAGTGTTGCACAAAAAGTGTTTTGAGCCACTGTGACCAAATTAGCCACTGTGAATCATTCCCTGCCAACAGGTTTGTCTTTGTCCCACCACTAAATAGTCCTTCAGGCAGCCTGCAGCTATGTTGAGACAAATCTTATGATGAACAAAACGCAGGAGTCACAGGAGAAGGTAATTAAGTAGAGATCAAACAATTAAAGATTCTTCCTCGCCCATTTAAATATTACGGGTTTTGTATATATTAACTAGCAGATCTACACAACAAACACATTGTATTCTGGGAAACAGTTCTATCCCAAGTCAAATTCCAATGTATTTTGAGGTACAAAAATGTGTTTGTCATTGTAAAAGACTTTGTTTCACTATACTCAAACAGCCTGAGCTTGAAAATACACTTTCAAATGAGGCGCAAACATCTTACACTAATAAATGCTGGTGTTGCTTGTACCTTGGGGTGTGTTTCATACTCCAGCTACTCTTCTGTTTACAGAAAACACTCTTAAGTGTTAAGTGGCCGCATTTTGGGGGCAATGTTTACTAATATGGAGGTGAGAAGATGCTGAGAGTACAAAGTTGTAGAGCCACTTCTCAGTGCATTCTACCAAAAAAGGTGAAACTGGAGAGGAAATTTGCTCCAGTGTCAGTAACATGCCTGCCAAGTATTTATTTCATTCATGCCCCACTTTTTCCTGCCTAAATTGGTTCACTGCATTCACTCCTTCTCCATTTTATCTAACCCGGCTAGGCTGAGGTAAGTGTATGACTGGTCCAAGGTCACCCAGAAAGCTTCCATGACTGAGTGGGAATTTGAACCTGGGTCTCCCAGATCCTAGTCCAGCACTAACCACTACACCACACTGGGTCACATTAGGTAAAGCTAACAAGAATTTTGATAGTTTCTCAAAACCATTCTGGATACTGATTGCCGAAAGTTTCATATCTGTAAAAGTTTACCAGTATAGTACCTTTATAGGTTTCTGATTGACTTTAAAGTTTCCTCGGCTGAGTTTTTGCAGGGCACGGTTTGCATCTTGTCTCTGCACCATTACAATATAGGCACATCCTCTTGGTGGTATCATCTATGGTAAATTACAGAAACATTACTACAAAGAAAACCAATGTTACAGGAAAGATTATTTTTTAAGTATTAAAATCCTGTTCTACAAATGTGCCTGCAAAAAAAAAAAAGGGGGGGGGGAGCATAAATCATAGTCCAGCAGCTCTGGCCACTGCAGAAATGAGACTTGCCTATTTTCAGTATTTTTAGTATTCAGTATTTCTGAAATGAATTTCTGCTTTTACACTCACAAGATAATGCCCAAGCCAAATTAAAAAACAAAAAGTGCATTCCACATGGAGGTGCGGAACAGAGCCCCACGTCTGGAGAGGCAGCCTCCATATGCACGTTTGGCTCAGAGGGTGTAACTTAAAAATAAGAATTAATTGGTGTTTTGTTTTACCCACTAATTAAAATGCCAGTAAACTGGTGCTTAATGGCCTGTATCCTACCACTCCACTGCTTCGTCTGAAGCCTCCAGCCTAAAGATCCTTCCTCTGACTGTTTAAGTGGTTCTTCCTTCAATGGAAGAGATACTTCAGCTGGAGTACTTAAGGTCCCATTGTTTTCCACCTTTTTGCATTTCATACTCACATTTATAGATTCAATTGGGCCAAACTCCTCTAGAAGACCGCCAACATCCTGCTGTGATGTTCGTTTGTCCAGCTGTCCAACCCAAAGTGTAGTACTGCAAACTAAAAGAGGAAAATGGTATGCTGGCTTCAATGTGTGTGTGTGTTTTAATTAAACTAAGGTGTGCTTTTGTCTTTTGCAAACACCTTTTCCACAATCACCATTAAGACAGTAATGCAGCCTAATGCAGTTAAGCAGGCTGATCAGAGACTTGAAAGCACTTCACTAGGCTATATTAGAATATACTGAAGAACCCTGGCAAACTGAATAAGGAACTAACGATCATTTGTATAAAGCATATCTCAGTTGCTACGTACAAAGGATTACATGACAGAACAAAGCAGACCACATCCAGTGGATCTTAAAATTTCTTGTGAAAAAAAAAAAGATAATGTAATGAGGTTCCCTTGGTTAAAGGGGAAAAAATTGGCTTGTTCTCTGGTGTACTCTCCAGAATAAACTAAGGTTTTAATTGAGGGGTTGATATTTTAGCTCATTTTATAGTGTCCTCTAGCCTGAGAAGTGTTTTATCAGCCTCGCTTTAAGGTGCTATAAATTTTAGACTATTTTTACGCTCTTGCTGGGTCTTCAGCACTGGGCCTTTAGTAGTTTATTGCTACAACATTTGTTCTTATGTTTTGCTTTGTGATCTGCCTCAAACAGAAAGGTTGTATAGAAATTCTCTAACACGCAACTGGCAATATTTGAAAAAAAAATTAACTTTTCAATATCTTTTTCTGTAAACAAATTTAAACTGTTAAAGGGCTTTGATAATCTGCAGAAACGTGAAGTAGAACAGTATATATTGTAGTAGAAAAGGGCAAGAGTCCAGTAGCACCTTAAAGACTAACAAAAATATTTTCTGGTAGGGTATGAGCTTTCTGAAGTATCTGGGTATCTGAAGAAGTGAGCTGTGGCTCACGAAAGCTCATACCCTACCAGAAAATATTTTTGCTAGTCTTTAAGGTGCTACTGGACTCTTGCCCTTTTCTACTACTGCAGACAGACTAACACGGCCACCCACTGTGATTTAGTACATATTGTGTAACACAATATCAGTTCCTTAAGTTTTAAAAATAACAAAAGAGAAAACCCAGTTGTTATTGCTATATAAATTAATATTGACCCACATAACTCTGTAAAGTACACCAAAATGTGACCTGATGAAACTTGGGCAAATTTTGGCATAGATAAAATGTGCGGTCACCAAGAATATGCCTTTCCACACAAGAGGGGAAACTTGAGGTCTTTTCTATGACGTCACATTAAACATCTCAGAAACATACATATAGTCAGGGAGAATCTTTCTTCTTCTCAGCTCCCCAAAAAAAATGGATTGAACTTGTCCAAGGAGCTGTAGCTTGACTCAAAAGAGTTCCAGCCCTCCACCCAACCTTCGAGTTGGAGAACTCTAATTCTGTACAGTGCTTTGGAGGAACTCTGAGCACTTTAAAAGTGCAACAAAGCACAGACAAGTGTCAGCACTCCTCCCAAGCTGCACTTCCCACAGTACTCAGCAAACACAGTACTCAGCAAACCTGCAAAGAACAGCACCACTGTGAGGATGATCCCTTTGCTCCTTTCCCAGCTCTAAGCTCAGGAGTGAATGACTCAAGCTTGCCAGAGGCAGGACAGATGCCTGTCATAAGTTAAATTCCAATTTTTGTAAATGCACATATGAACATTTAGCTATTAGTGTTTAGAGATTCTCAGAAAATTCTGTGGTCCAATTAAATGGCACTGAAAAACTGGGTTTGGCTATAGTGAAACAATTTCACATCCTGGCCCTTGCATGCTGTTTTAGCACACTTCCGGAACTCTGTGTTACAGTTACAGGTACATGCTAAAAGGGATCAAGGGAACGAGGAGGACAGAAGGAAAGATAGGCCCAGCTGTGCTCTGCCTGAGGTTTAATCTTTATAAATTAAGGCATCAGTTATTACTACAAATTTCCTCATTACTAAGTACACATCATCCTAAGAAGACTGCAAGGGCTAAAACCCTTGAAAGCAAATATTAATACCATTTTATTTCTTTCGAGAAAAGACAAATAGGACTTACCACTAACAGTCTCTGGTTTGACTGGAGGTAGGCCTTTTGTTCTGCGCTCTCTTTCTCTCTCTCTTTCACGCTTTTCCTGGGATCGAGACCTAGGAGAATGGCGGCGCCTGTCCCGAGATCGGGAACGAGAACGACGATGGCGTGATCTTCGAGTCCGAGAACTGGACCTTGATCTTCTCCTTTTGGGTGATCTGATATCAAACAAAAATATTAATGTAGTAGTTTGCTTGCCCTGATCTGATTGGCCCAAGCTAACCAGATCTTGTCAGACCTCAGAAGCTAAGCAAGGTCGGTTCTGGCTAGTACCCTGAAGGGAAACCACTCACTATGCAGAGAAAGGTAATGGCAAATCACCTCTGTTAGTCTCTTGCCTTGAAAACGCTATGGGGTCACCGTAAGTAGGTTGTGACTTGACAGCGCTTTATACACACACACACACACACACACACAATTACTTACTAGCTACCAATCAATAAATTCTCCTTGAAGGAAAGCACCCCACAAGCAGGTGTCTTTAAGAGCAATACTTCTAGCTGCCACTGCAAACCACCCTTTTCCTGGCTTGAAATTCCACAACCCAACCTTTTGCCCAGCAAAAGATCTGCTTGGCTGGAATGGTGGGCAGTTATAAGGCAGATTTCAGGCTGGTGGTTTTGGGAAAGAGTTAAAAATGACCTGGTTTCAAACATTTCCAGGAATTAAGGCATTCACAGTTCTAGTTTATATACCACCACAGAGGAACACTTGAACATTAATTCACAGTGAATAGATTTTCTCATTGGATACTTAGGAAGCAATTTTGTTTGAAAGCATGGCTTCAGAACAAAATGTTTTAGCTCTTAGCATACTGAAATCACCAAATACACAATATTCATTATCTGCACTGCTCACCTTGATGCAGATCTAGATCTCGACTTTCTGCTCTCATGCCTCTTCACTTCTTGAACAGGAGGTTGATCCACTTCCATTTCCTAAAACATTCAGTGAATATTTATAATCGCTACCTCAATTTCATTTTGAAATCTATTTCAACTCTAACATTAGATAGTTAACAGTCATGTAATGTGAGCTAAACACACTACTGCAATTATATCTGAAACTACAAAAATATTTTTTGTTTCTAGTCAAGTTTGTTTTCTATAGCTGGGAATCAAATGCATGTCCATTCCATCTGATAAAAGAATTGTGCCCACTGGCATTTTCCACACTCAACATCAGGCTAATGAAAGATCTCATGTTATAGGTGTTATGTAGAGATTGGTGGAAACCACTCCGCCATGGCATTCTCACTCTCCCAATCCTACTTTCGCATCATGAATGATCCATGACAGCCCTGCAAATAATTTCCAGTTGGTTCCAGAGAGATTCTTTTCTACTTAATTCGTTAGAAGGATGGAAAGAATACCACTACCCATGAGAGCTGAGCAGGGTAGGGGTGACGGTGCGTATTACATGGAAGATATTTCCTGCCACTTCTGTTTGATACTGATAATGTGAAAGCCCATCCTTATTCTCTGGCATAAAAGGAAAGTGATTATGAAAACATAATGGGTCTGAAGGACTCTGTGGAAAAAGTCTAAAATGACAAACAACTGAATACAAAATAGAAATCATTGAATTCAAAACAGAAGACCGTGATCATGGCCATGCACCATGAAATTTGGCAGCAATGTTGGTTTTACAAGCCACATATGCATTAAATAAAAATAGATATTAAAAGTTCTTCACCTGCTGATGTGCTTTCTGTATATGGGATTCACTTTGTGCTATAAAAGAAGGTTGGAAAGATGGCTGCACTTGGGGTGAAGACTGTATCACAGGCTGAGCCATGGGAGGGAACTGTGGCGTAGGTAGAAGGCCATAACTTGGCATTTGACCATTTGGAGGGAGCGGGACCTTGTAGGAGAATATACAGGCATTTTTAATTCGTTTCAAATCAAGAACCACCTCTAAAAGACATAAGAAGAGCCCTACTGGCGATACATCTAATCCAGCATCGTGTTTACCACAGCTGCCCACCAGCTGCCCTAGGGGCTCAACAAACAGGACATGGAGGCCAAAGCCTTCCCTGATGCTGCCTCATGGCACCAGTATTCAGCACTGGTATTGCTGCCTCTGAATCTGGAGATTCCCTTTAATCACCATGACTAGCAGTCATTGATGGATTTCTCTAATTAATCCCTCTGATCACCTTTCAAAGCCATCTATGCTCATGGTCATCATCTCAGCCACTGGCAGAAATTTAATACTTTATTCAATAAAGAAGTATTTCCTTTTGTCTGACCTAAATTTATTGTCCATCAGCTTTATTGGATGACCCTAAATGCTAATAGTGAGAGAGTATAAAAGAAATTTGTGTCCACTTTTTCCACCCCGTGCACAAGTATATAAATCTCTATCAATATAAATATTAAGTAATGAACACACCACACAAGAAATGATAGAAACCAATAATTTCAATACCTGGTGGTGCATAGGATCCTGTTGCATTCCCAGCATCTGCTGCTGGAACTGATCTATATGTGGGAGTTGTGGATAAACTGGTTGCTGTATGCCTTCTCCTGGAAATCCACTAAGAAATAAAAATATTTTCAGTAGCATTTTTACTACTGAATATTAATACATCCAACTATTTTTTTTACTCAATTTTATATTCTTATACTAAGTACAGTGTCATTCCATTGCTCAGAAACAGTTTATAATATTCAAATGTAATTATAGAACAGGAAAAACATGTATAGGAACTTTTTATAGAACACTGTATAAAATAAGCGTCTAAAGATTAAGAGACTCCTACAATGTCACCGTGAATTTTAAAGTCTGTGTGTTTATCGCAAAGCTTACAATGCTTGCTGAGAGACTGAAGGAGAAGGTGATGAATCCTCTTTCTTTGACTCTTCCACACCTTCTGGCTCATCATCATAGTCAAATCGATCTAGCAGCTTCTGAAAGATATTACATTGAGGCAACTCTCTTTTCTTCAGAAACTGATTAACACAAGTAGTCAACCCTCCAAGTAGTCAACCCTGTTTATGAAACTGACATGTTTCTGAATATTTTACAAGCCTTGAACTATAAAGATGTGTATTTTGGCATTAACATAGGAACTCTCTTGACCCTTCTGTCTTTTCCTTATATTAGGGAATAGCTCTTTAACGCAAGAAAACAGAGCAAGACTACACCTAAACGATTTAAAAAAGAAAATATTCCAAAATACGGAATGATCTGAAATACAGACCACTTCTGGTCCCAAGCGGTCCAGATAAGAGATACTCAACCTTAACCAAACATTTATGGGGTGCTTGCCAAAGTATCATCAATTCATCAACATATTTGATGAAGTAAGCTTACAAAAGTTTATTATAGAATAAATTTTGTTAGTCTTTAAGGTGCCACTGGACTTCTGTTCAGTCATAGGGTGGGGTATGTTTTACAGCTTTTATGTTGCTCGTGTAAGTTTGTAGGCTGCCCTGGTCCCCTTTTTATGGTATAATTAAGTTAAAAGTACCCACACCCAAAACAATTCTTCACCTTATCAAAAGATGTCTTTTGCTCTGCTGCTGGAAAATCATGCTTTTGTTCTGAGGGTTGTGTTGTTGTAGTCTGCAACTGGGAAGTAATTGCTTGGACCTGAGCCATCATGTTGTTATCAATCACTGGAGACTGAGGTTTTGGAGGCTGCTGAAAAGTCTGAAGAATCTGTTGGAGCTGAAGTATAAAACATACAGTAGAAACTCTAATTTGGGTACAGCCATGAGCAAATACCAAAGATGATATACAGCAATTGCCTTGTTTGTAGAATGATGTACGCTTTCCCTCCCAACCCGGTTAACACATCAGGAAGCCAACTTCATCGCGCTATGTATGAAATATTAATGCATCTGCTATCGTGGCTGACTATCTTTGTAGCCTCAGAGCTAGAATGGAAGGGGGGAAAGAGAGTGTGCTGTAATGGACAGCTACCATAATGGCACGGAAACAGTGATGTGTTATGACTACAAGACATGCATATGCTTTCTCCATCACCTGCCCTTAGCCCTTAAATCAGGGGTGGGGAATGTCAGGCCTGGGGGCCGTTTAAGGCCCGCAAAATAATTTGGCCTGGTTCTTCGTGGGTCCTGGCAGATCTCTAGCTCAGAAGGATCTAAGACTGGCGATCTGCCCCTTCCCAAGGACAGGAATAGCCTCTATTCAAGGGGGTTGTGAGTTTGTTTTGCCGAGAAAAGGAACCTTTTCCCCTCTTGTAGAAGAGTCGTTAGCTATGGAGCTGCTAGGACCACCCAAGAAACTGTGTTAACCCTTTCCCATCCGGGCCGTGGAGAAACGTATTCCCTCTGTACTACAAGAGGGCTGGGGCGGAAGTGGAGCTTGGTCGGCTAATTTTTATGTTGATAATTTTGTATGATGTTATAAATATCCAAATGGCCCTTGGCAGGAAAAAGGTTCCCCACCCCTGCCTTAAATGAAGTACTAGTATCAAAAAGGAACCACCAGGAAGCTCAAAAGGGAAGTCTGCTATTCAGATGTTTGGATGGGGTACTTGTCGCTCATCTCAGAGACACTTGTGAAGGTTCTTGGGAATGCAGAAAGACACATATGCCCAGTAACTGCTTAACAACAAAACATTTCTAGGTTCCAGCTGTGCTGTATGATTGCGTTCAATAGCCAGTTCTTGAAGGAAGAGGCTCAACCTTGGCTGGCGGCGGCACAGTCTTCTGCTGGTAAGTCAGGCCACAGGGAAATCAGGCCATCCCTCATCCCAAAGCCAATCCCCTCCTCTTCCTCTCCCAGCTTCTTCTCCTTCTATTTGCTCATCTTGTCATCTTTCTCTTTCTTTCTCTGCCTCTTCTCATCCTCTTTTGTGCACCTGTCTTGGTCGCTCCTCCTCTTCCTGCCCCACCCTAACCACTGTCAGCTCCTTGCCTACTTTTGTCCACCTTTTACTTCTTCTGGGTTGGTGAACGAGGCTGGAGACCGCCACCAAGCTTTTGTCATTCATTCATTTTGTGGGGCTGCCTGCCAGATGAAGACTGGGCTTTGTTGTTGGGCTGCCGTGGGGCTCCCTGCTCTGAGTCACTTGGTGGGGAGTGGGCCCTCATCACATGGGCTGGCTGGGGTTGCCGGGGGCCCCTCACAACACCCAAGAAACAAACTGCACGACTGACCAACTGTATGTTACAGATATGCAACATCACATCACACAACACAACACTTTATTGGCATATAAAAAGAAGAACATACATTTGGGTAAAACTGAGTATAAATAAACAAAATTGGATAAAACCATCCCAAATCAGCCATTAAGGAAAGCTACACACTATTCACGATACCTGACTGCTAGCTGTAAGAACCTTGCCACTGAAGATATGCAACATTCAATTTAAAACCAGGAGTAATCAGTAAGCAAGAGAATTTCACAAATAAACTTCACTGTTCTCTAATGAAAGTCCCTCCTGACATTTCACTAACGGTTTTTACCAGTACAGCGTTTGAAAACAACATTGCTTATATTTTATATTAGGTAAACATTTTGCTACTCAAATTTAAGTTTATTTTCATACAAAAATTCTCAGCTTACCTGCTGTCCTTGTGTTGTCTGAAATAACTGAGCTACAGCTGCGAAGGCATCAGAACTGGGCAATTGTGGCACAGTAGGTACTGAATTAGAAGCAACTTGGGGAGGCTCAGATGGATTTGTTGTGGCAGGAGGTGGGGAACCTGCAAAATAAAGTATTTAAACTTAACATTGCATGTGTAATTACGCTTTATACTGCAATGCAAAAAAATTAACCAAAGCCAGGGAGGTTGACTTGTGAACACTTCCAATCATGGGAAGGGATAGTGGTTCAGTGAGAAAGCATCTTTTTTACATGCAGAAGGTACCAGGTTCAATCCTTCAAGCAGCAGTTAATGTGAAAGATCTCTGCCTGAGACCCTGATGAGTCACTGCCAGTTACAGTAAACCAGCAAAATGGAAATTCCAACCTGGGTCTTGCAGACCCTGCTCTGAAGCTGTAACCACTATACCACCCTAGCTTTCATAGGGTGGCTGCTGTTGAACAGTAGCAAGCAGCCAGCTCTAGTTGAGTCATGGAAGTCAGGTGGTATCAAGCCACCCAGAGGTCACTGCCAGGCCTAGGGTAGCCAAACCTCCTGGTGTCCTGGAGACCCCTTGGAATTACAATTGAACTCCAGACAACAGAGATCTGTCCCCCGGAGAAAATGGCTGCTTTGGAGGGTGGACTCCATGTCATTATACCCTGCTGAGGCCTCGTTCCTCTCCAAACCCTGCCCTCCTTGGACTCCACCACAAAATTTCCAGGAATTTCCCAACCTAGAGCTGGCAACCCTAGGCCTGGCCCCAGTGAGTCACTCAAAGGCCAAAACAGGCCTGGAAAGGGCCCTGCCCCCAATCCCTGACTTTTGCTCACAGAAATTGAAGCCTGGAATGCTGTGGTTGTCTAGCAACAGCCATTGAGAGAATCCAATGCTAAAAGCTACAAGTGCTCCTTTAATCATTTTGGGTTTTTTAAACCCCTCAATGTATTTTTTTTTTAGAGTTCACATTTTTCTGCAAACTTGGAGCCCTTTTCAGGTTTGTAGAAAGATCTGTCTTGCCAATTTACAGCTTCAGTCACTGGATTTAAGTATCCAAATATTTGGCCAAATTTGCTATTTGAACATAAGACAATGCTGTACAGTATCCCATTCTGTTACATGGAAAATATGTTAACTGGAATGTTATCCCTACATCTGGAACACAGGAGTAAGCACCAGTCACAGAAATACTACACGTCAAAAGGCATGAGGAGAATACTTGTCAGAGAAGGAATATCTTAACTGTTCAGAAATCATTGACGCTTCGAATCTTTAGATAACAATAAACTAAAAGATTGATGGTATAATGAATTAGGTCCAAGTAATTTATTTCTCTTCCAAGATTTTAAAACTGTTAAATGAGCCCGGGGCCCTAAGAGAAGGCTCTAATCTCATCAGGGCGGCTGAAGACCCCCTTGGAAGAGCTAAAATGCACATTGGAAACTGGTTTTGGATTACTTCCGAGGCTTGATAAATTATCCTCATTTGAGCCCCACACTTCAACTCTGTAAAGGAGATGAGGGATGATCTTACTTTCAAATAGTTTCAAAGCTGGATCAATTAAATGCCCTCCTTTTGAGTAATAAAAACTCAGAATGGACCCCACTACCCTGAACGCCACGGATTTCACCATGTCCAAATGGTCCTTCTAATTTAAAGTCTCCTTGAATGTCACACCAAGATAATTTACTACATTGTGCTATTGAGTTACTCAGAATGTTCCAGGAAGACGCTTTTACACTTTTCCTAAAAACCATTACTTTTGTTTCCCCAAAGTTGATGTTAAGATCCTCTTCCTTACAGAATAATCTCAATTGATGCAATGATCTTCTCAGACCTATTTTGGTCAGGGAGATTAGGACCATGTTGTCCGCATATAACAAAAAAATTTTGTTGTCCCAATGTTGGTGGGACAAATTGTGGCCTGATAGACTCCCCACAACATTATTTTTGTATAGGTTGAACAATAAAGGGGCCAACACAAACCCGTTTCACGACCTTACAAGTTGGAATTTTATTAGTAAGGGAACATGAGACTACCACCCTGATTTGGGCGTAAGTATCAGTGTGTAGCTCACGTATCAAAAATAATTGCCACTTATCGTTATTCATATCCGCTAGCTTTAACCATAGGCAAGATCTGTTAATAGAATCAAAGGTGGTAGCCAAATCAACAAACACAATGTATAGGGCTTTTGTAGGACCATTTACTCCAGAGTGGGCCAACTGATAAGAGTATTTGGCATTGATCAGTGGCACTGGAACCTTTTCTAAATCCTGCTTGCCCAGGATGTATAATATGATTCTCTACCACCCAGTCTTCTAGTTTTAGCAGGAGGTATTTACTATATAGCTTGGCCGCTATATTGAGGAAACGTATCGGCCTATAATTTTGTGGGTCCCTTTTATCCCCTTTTTTATATATAGGTACAACAATGCTTAATTTCCAACGGGGGGGGGGGACAGAGCCTGTGTCATTAATTTGTGAAAATACTCTAGCCAAAACTGGAGACCACCAATTGGAAAAAGCTTTATATAAGTCTGGGGGTATTAGGTCTTCCCCGGGGTGATTGGTTCAGTTTATCAGTACTGGTAGCAGAAGCGAACCTCACACTTACACTTACATTCCCTACCTTCATTATTAGCAGTATCTTCTGTCATTGAAGCTGCACTGCTACTTCCTGCTGCCATGTCCAGGAGAGGCTGAATTATTTCTATTTTAAACACTCCGTTTTTCTGCCATAAGTTGAGGACACGAACTATCTTGCTCTGTTCAAATAAAAAAAGATGTGTCGATATAATTTTTTAAAAGTAATTTACTTACTTGCAATCTAGGTCCTTAACAGAAAACATTTCTCCCCTGTGTACATACCTGTTCTGTTTGTACAGTGAGATCAAGAGCACTACAGGGGTCTTGGGTTCATACACTTCCTTCCCCAACTTTCAAAAAAACATGTAGAGCCTTACAGTTTGGGCACTACCTTCTATGCACAGTGGCGGAAGCAGAATGATGAAAGAGTGCATGAACCCGAGATCCACTTCAACTCTCACAATCTGTACACACAAGGGGGCAGAAGAATCATTTCAACAAGACCCTAATACACAGATATAAAAAAGAACATGTAAATAACACCAGACAGCAAGTTATACACAAAACTAGGATTCCAATTGGATGTTTTCTGCCCTGGTTCTAATATAATTTGCTCTGTTTTGCATTCAGTTTATGGCACTGGGTGCTGCATAGTATTGTAACAGATTTCTACCCATACCAAAGGAATTAATTTGTGCTCAGTTACATAGAAACCGGAATGTCTAACTGGACACAGAGCAATAAAATTCTGATCAGACCGGTTTCAAGTTGAACTGTCTTTGAGAGAGAATTTACTCTGGATAGCACAGCATACTTTATCAGGGGACCTGGTGCTTTAGTTCTCAGCAAAACAAAAACTTTTGCGTTAGATGTCTTTATAAAAATAAGATCCACATCCTTTTGTTAAGCTGGTAAGAAGTATATATACTAAAGTAAAGACTAAGCATACAAAACTAGTAAATAAAAAACTTATAAAAACAAAATCATTTATCACATTAAACCATATCTACCTCCCTTTAGGTATATACATATTAGATGCAAAGTTCTGTATTTAGAAGGGGCTGCAGTGCACAAGAAACGCTTACCAATATGCAAGGCCTCCTTGACCTGAACTCCAACCACAGAATTTTGATTAATTCTTCACAAAACAAGTATTTGTATTGCAATAAGGAACAAAGACATTCCAACCCTTGCAGATAATGCCATAAATTTTCTAATGCTGAAACGTTGCTATTTTTAAGTAAAAGTAATTGAAATATATAGCTAACTATTTTAACAAGTATCAAAACTACTTAAGAAAAGCTTCTCAAGGCAAAACAAAACCTATTCCTTTTAACAAAATAATAAAACTGTTCTCTTCTTTTAGCATGGTCGAAGGAATTACATCATTTAGGATTGGCTTGCCATCTTTTTTATAAACTTGAATAGTTTGCAATTAAACTCACACAGGTTATAAAGCTACATAGGAATACATGGGTTAACATACCAGTGATATATACCATCCATAATCACTCAATAGTATGGTATTCTATCCAATGAATTGTGAGTGGAACAAGTTTGCAGGTACAGCTCTTCCAATCCCCCTCTCTCTCCTGTGCCAACTGAAAAGCTGTTCCTAAGAATCAGGAGATCCTCAGGAACAGAGCAAGGTGAAATGAAGGGGACCTATGGCAAGTTGGCGGTAGAAATCCCTCCATACTATGCATGAGCTCTTGCTCAGTTCACACAAGACTGGCCAAGAAGAGAGGGAAATGATTTTTGCCAATGGACTCGAGCTGCAGCCCCTTGTACTGCATTCCACCCCTTTCCTGAGGTTTGCTTGACCCCTCACAAGCACCTTTTGGGGACCTGTAGGGAGGCTGCGCCCTGACCTGGATGGCCCAGGCTAGCCTGATCTCGTCAGATCTCGGAAGCTAAGGAGGGTCAGCCCTGGTTAGTATTTGGATGGGAGACCACCAAGGAATACCAGGGTTGCTGTGCAGAGGAAGGCACTGGCAAACCACCTCTGTTAGTCTCTTGCCATGAAAATCCCAAAAAGGGGTCGCCATAAGTAGGCTGTGACTTGAAGGCACTTTACACACACACAGGGAGGCTGCCGGGAGAAGAACAGGGAAATCTGTGCTGTGACATCATCCCACTCACAGCTCACTACATTCAACCCATAATAAAGAAAGTACGGAGAAATTCTTTCCGTAATGCTTAATGAACAAAGAAAAAGACCTGCTTGTGCACCCCATCAGCAAGTGCCCATCAACCATATGAGCAACAGCAAACCAGAAGGGAGATCATACACAAGAGGAGAAGAGTTGGTTTTTATAGCCTGCTTTTCTCCACTGAAACGAGTCTCAAAGCGGCTTACAATCCCTCCCTCCCCCACCCACCCCACAACAGGCACTCTGTGAGGTAGGTGGGGCTAAGAGAGTTCTGAGAGAACTATGACTAGCCCAAGGTCACCCAGCAGGCTTCATGTGGAGGAGTGGAGAATCTAATCTGGTTCTCTAGATAAGAGTCTGCCAGTCATGTGGAGGAGTGGGTACTCAAACCCTGCTCTCCAGATTAGAGTCTGCTGCTCTTAACCACTATACCACACTGGCAACACAATCTTTTTTCTACAGACAGTGTATGGATCACAAAACTTGGATACTGCTGGATTTTTTTTGTTCTTTTATCAACATAATATACACAAACAGCAAATTCTCCATGGCTGCCATTCACATCAAATTTTGTTTGTGCTAGCTTTGATATTAAACATACACTATGTATTGCTTCGGATACTTGGATCCCATACTCCAAATAAAAATACTTTCAAAGCATATCACATAATAATGAAAAGCTCTTCCATGAGGGCTGGAAGTGGTGAGAAAGATGGAGCTCAAAATATATAAAATCCCACTATAAAAGAAATACTCAACATCAGGAACTAATTCAACAGCAAGATCTCAAACATACAACTATAAAGGGTATGCATGAGATAGACTAATTTATGCTAGAACTAGGGATGAGAACTTCCAAATCACTTTCAGTAAAGTAAAATCAGTATTTCATAATATTCCCCGCCCCCCGGCAAATCTTTGTAATATACCTTGTCTTCCGATGGACAGAGATATAAATACTGGAATGTAGCAGTTATATTTTTACAGAATCTTGGCCCGAAAACATCCTTGTCTGTTCCAAATTGATGACGAGACTGACGAACAATAGAGTCAATAACATACAGTCCAGGAACTTTATATTCTGGTTTACACTAAAGAGAGAACACAGTTTCTAGTTACTCAAATTCATATTCAGCATACCAAGTAATGTCTATATAATCATAAAGCACACCTATCAAATTGGTTTAAAAAGGTACATTTTAAGCAGGAGAAGTTAAAGCATCTGTAAAACACAAAAAGTTGTTCCTTTGTTGGAATCTGAACACCAGCGGTAATCTCCTTTTAAGCGGTAATCTCCTTTTAAGCGTGGACCACAGGAACCCAGGTGCACATCAAGCAAAGTGCATATAATCAATATGCAGTGATGCACAGTCACTGAAGCGATATTCAGTGGAACATAACATACATTCCTGATATGTGATTCATGCCAACCAAAACTACGGATAAACATCAGAAAATATATTCTATGCATGCATGCATCAGCTGCACATTATGGCAACTGTATGGAGTTAAGGAACATCTTGGAGATGGAACAGGCGTTCATTAAAGTCACTATGCCCTATGTGGGAGCAGGGCTTTGTTCAGTAATTTTTTTTCTTGGTCAATAATTTGGTTATCAAACAATGTCAAAAGCAAAACTTAATTCACAAATACACAATTTTATAAATTGCAATGTTATAAAAAAATGGGGAACTAGTCAGACCACAAGCCACAGATTGTTTACAAAGCTCCACATTTATAACAGTCAAGTACATGATTTTAAGCCCCAATTTCAACTGGAGTTAAAAAATAACCAAGAATAAGATTACAGACCCTAAATAACACGAATAACAATAAGGTAATCGGATCTATGCTGCATCACAAGTAGCCTCCTTAACTCTTCTAAGTTTAAAAAGGAGCTTAGAAAAGATACTGTGCAAAAATGTGGTGGCTTGTATGAGTCCTCTGAATAAATCCAGTTGTTGTTGTGGGAAAACACTGCCAATGTCAGTATTTCTTAAAATTCTTTAAAGTCTTAATTCTTTACAAGTCATCAGGAGGCAAAAATATCTATCACATTTCTAGGTGACAACACCATGATCCGAGCATCCTTAGGTTCTCCCGGTCTTATTTTTGTATTCAGAATCTTTTTGGGGCATCGAGAAAAATTCCCAAATATGTAACTCTGATTCAGTCTCAAAAATTAATGACAACCAAGAAACCTAAAATCACCACTTGATCAACTACTGTTAAGTTTCCTGGATACTACTAGCAACTCTATAATCACATTTTCTGTTGTCCTCTGGAAAACATGTCATTCTGTAAGTATCAGCCATATTAATAAATTTACCTTTTTTATAAACTTCTCTACAATCTGGACTACATGCTTGTAAAGCTGAAAGAGATAATTAAATAGCATGTTATGATCAACGAAATGTGTTTGGATGCCATAAGCTGTTTAGAATAATGTATTACTACGCATTTAATAAATAAATAAAACTGTATCAAATATTGTAAAACAGGAAGAAATGGGCCATTTCATTAAACCTATCTGAAGATACAACCACCTCTAAATCAGCTCAGCCATTACAGGTTCCAGAAGTAAAGATTTTTTAAGAAGGCTATATTACTCATGCTATAATACTTTGAATGTGATAAAGCTTTGGCTATATCAAAACAACATCTAAATACAGTGGAAGTATAAATTTTGAAAAGCAGTTTCACAAAATTCAGAAGTAGTTTACTAATCTATATAAACAAGACAATTCTTGCTGTCTTTACAAGACAATGCTGTAACAAGCTTTAAGTGTTCAAAATGCTGTGGAAGATGTCTTTATTTTATACAGCATAGTAGAAGCATATCTGTGATCTTTTTTCTCACCTTAATAGCTTTAATGGCAGCTTTAGTAATGAGAATCATCTTCGCACGAGAAATAGGAGGCTTCATCTCCATCAGTGAGAAGAGCTGTGACAAAAAATCAAAACAAAATGGTAGAGTCCAAACATTTCACTTGATGAATATTCAGATCATAAAGCTGCCCCAAATAAACTACATAACATGCAGCAACTATTTCCTCTCTCAGGGAGGCATTTACTGTCTCCAGGACCCAGTCTGCCAGCTCCCTCCCTCCCCGCCCAGTAGATTTAAGTAGCCAAGAGGGACAAGGGTTGTACAAACAGGTGGTAGATCTCCAACTTCCAAAAATTCTGACCAGATCCTATGACCGCACACAACTGGACAAATTGGCACCCTGCCACCATCCAATTCTGTTGCTGCTAGTGTATAGTCCAAGTTGGAATGGATGCAAGAGATTTTATCCACAAAGTGCTTAGCCAAATGATCATAGTGGACTGCAGAGCACTCCATGCCCTCTGTTGGTCACACAGGAGAATTCTGCAGGTCTACACTGTGCAGATGCAACGGTGGCAGAAAAATATTGCTTCTTTGCTGCCATCACTCCCATCACCACCATGGAGTAGACTTTCAAATGAGCTCTAGCCCATGCATTGTCAGATTTGTGCCAAGTCTTTCTCCACCATCGCTCTAGCTATCTCTCCATGTCTTCTCATAGCCCACAGTCCTGGGCCAGGTTCCACTCGAGTCTTCTACAGCCTCACCAGCAGCTGATCACCAAGAAGTTAAACAAGAGCCTAGTGCTGGATCAGAGCTTCCGGTCCAGCCTACAGTGGTGGCACAACCCAAGGAATCTCAGCAAGGGATTGACCTTCCTGATGGAAGATCAGATCCAGATTCACACAGACGCCAACATGGAGGGATGGGGAGGGACATGCCAATCTAGCATATCCCAAGGAACGTGGTCAAGGTCAGAAAAAGGTCTTCACATAAACATCCTTGAACTCAGAGCCATTTGCCTAGCCCTGATCCAGTTTCAAGACGCATTTCGCCATCGTCACGTCCTCGTGAGAACAGACAATGTGTCAGCCAAAGCACACATAAACAAGGGGGCTCCAGGTCGTCAAGGCTTCACAAGGAAGCAGTCCTGATATTCACCTGGGTCCTGGGCAGAACAGAACCTCCGGTCCATCTCGACGGAACACGTCAGAGGAGTCCTAAATCTCCAAGCCGACTGGTTGAGCTGCCAAACATTTGACGAAGGGGAATGAACCCTCAACAAATCCATCTTTCTCCAAATCATAAAAAGAGATTCGGAGAGCCGACAGTGGACCTGTTTGCTTCGGGGGAGAATCATCTCCTCCCATGGTTTTTCACGAGGTACTTCCATCCACAAGCAGAGAAAATGGATGCCCTAGTGTCCCCATGGCCCTCAGAGTTCCTCTTTGCCTTCCCACCTCTTCCCATACTTCCGAAGGTAGTCAGAAAGATCAGGAAAGAGAGGGCAACAGTCAACCTGGTTGCTCCATTCTGGACAAGAAGGCCATGGTTTCCCAGTCTCAAGGAGCTGGCAATACAGCAGCCTTGGGAACTGCCCCCGATACCAGACCTACTACTTCAGGGGGCCCTGCGTCATCCAGACCCTCAATGGCTGCGCTTGACCGCCTGGAAGTTGAACGGAACTGGCTCCTAGACCAGGGATATAGCACGGCGATTGTCAATATCATGATCGAGGCTAGAAAGCCATCCACTAGGAAAATATACGGCCTGTTGTGGAAGGCCGTTCTGTGGTGCAGAGAAAAGGATGTCGATCCCCTATTTCCTAGTGTTTCCGAGGTCCTGGAATTCTTGCAAGACGGGGTGGAACAGGGACTGAAGGCAGCTACTCTACGCAGGCAGGTAGCAGCTCTGTCTTCTGTCATTCCTTCCATCAACGGCATCGCACCCTCCAGGTACCATTCAGACCTTCCTGAAGGGAGTGCTCCAGACCAGTCCTCCAGCCATCCACCGTTTCCCTACGTGGCGTCTCAACGTGGTGCTGGCTGCACTCACTAGACCTCCGTTTGAACCCAAAGGAAAAGGAGTGGCACAACTGCTTTCATTCTTAGCATCTTCTGCTTTGACCTGGTTTTCGAAGTATTCCGGGAAAGGAAAGGTATGTTGCCGGGGCTGGGATCTGGGAAAAAACTTCCTTATCACCTTTTTTCTTAGTGCTCATAGCAACTGTAGCCAGATCTGGCTCTTCGTTTAGATCTAGGGCAACTAGGGCCTTTGTTAGTAGGCTCTGAAAATCCTCTGCCCCAAAGAGGCGATGCTGTTGTTCCTCCCAAACCAATGGATTGTCTTCGTCAGAATCAAATTTCCCTTCTTCTCTGCTTTCCCCTTCAGAATCGCCCATAATGGATGAGTCATCCTCCAGGGAGGCCCTAGTCTGGAATGCACGGGAAGATTTCCTTGCCGCCTTTGTGTTCCAGCCTGACCCCTTAGCCTCTAAGGGGCCCTCACCAGATGTGCCTTGAGGGCCCCCAGAATCTGAACTCGCAGCACTATCCTGGGATAATTTTCCCAAGGACCTGAACAGAGGGGAGAGGGAATCGCTAAATGCCTGCAGCATCTGCGCCTGCTTTTCCATAACCCCCGTAAACAAATTAAAGGCTTCCCCACGGGAAAGCGGAGAGCCTTGGGTAAACGTGTATGCGCCCCCCCCTGCTTTTGAAAAACGTGCCTTCCCCTGGCTGAGTACTCACGTCCGGCTTGCCGCCACGCGGGATCCCGTGGGCGCCATTTTCAAGCGGCTTGGCCGAGCGTGCTCTCTTTGTGGCGCCAGAAGCCTCCGCGCCTGAATCTGCGGCGCGCGCCTTTTTTGAGGCGCCTAGGCTCTCTGCGCCCGATTCCGCGAAACCGCAAAGGCGGCCGTTGGAATCCCTCTTGCGACTCCGCCCTGTCAAGGCGACGAGGGCTCGGTTGTTCTCCCCCTCGGAGAGGAGCTCCTCATCCGAGTCGCCCCGTTCGCCCATCATCTTGCTCTCCGGAGCGAAGACGGAGGAGTGGGAAAAGGGGGGGGAATGGTAAAAGAAGCAGGAGGGAGACTGTGTCTCTCTCATTTTTTTTTAAAGACCGAGGAGGAATGAGGAAGCGAAGAAGCCAAGGGATCAGAAGGTAAAGGATCAGAAGATAGAGGAAATCCCGGTAAAAAGGGTACTCCAATGGCGGAGCCTGTTGGCGAAGCTGCTTCCCTGTACAAGGCAGGACAGAAACTGGATATGGGTGGAGCTCCCGCCCAGGAAGACAGAAAGTGAAGTTTTTAGTCCTGCCTCCCTGGGCACATGATGGTAAAACCCACAGTTGCAAGATGCCTGGAGAGCCCAGAACGAGACAACAGTACCATCTCGCCAGTAATGTCAGATAGCTAGACATAATTTTCAGACTTTCTCCACCCAACAACAGCTCCATGGAAGCCACAGTATTTGGATGGTGGAAGCACAAGGAAACCCAGTACAATGTCTTCTTTTATTGGATGCTACTGTGGAGAGACAAAGATGTTGCTGTCATGGCAACCATATATCCTTTACAATGTGAAATGACTACATTTAAAAGGAAATAATAAACTGAATTTGGGACCTTGTGAAAAGTAACTAGTTTACTCTTAATTACAGCTCCTTTCCATTACCATGAAAAGTTGTATCCGGCAAAGTAGAATGTAGCCTATGAAAACTACAAACCCAAAAAACCGCGATAGCCCTTGTTTTGGAAAACATATCAGTCCCCCTCAATTTTGTAATTATTTTTGACAAGAATTTAAACCTGGCATTGTACTGGCCCTTGTAATTGTGTTGGATATGCCTAGAAACCAGGCAAGGATTCTTGGAAACCAAGGCCTGGATTCATGTTATAAAGTTTTGGTTGTGCTTGCATTTTCTAACTGAATACCCAAGTTACAGCTCTGCCTTGCTCTCAGCCTCCTACATAAGTGGTCGAAGCTAATAGGAAAATAATAAATATTGGTATTTCCTTCAACTCTATTTTGCTTCTCAGGAAAGAGGCCTTTAGATTGCTGTGTCAATGCCTGCTAGATATAGAAAGGCAAACTTTATTCTCTTCAGTGAACAGACGTTGTTCTCCAATGTTTCATGGTGTTGCTCTGGATTATGGCACTGTAGCTGCTTATTTCATTTGCAATCACCTGACATCCGCAGAGCATTTATGCTTGCCAAACTTAATATTCTTCCACCAGCCATTTTATATGGTAGACATAAGAGAATTCCTCTCAGCAACAGGTGTTGTCCATGAATGGTTGGGGTACTTGAATGCTTAATTCATGTGTTATTTCATTGTAAATTTTACTTGGGGCTGAAGAATGCTTTTATCAGACCTCTGTCTAGTGCCCACAGCTTCTCAGACCATCAGTTGGTGGCATATCTTTTATATCTATTATTTTATCACTCAACAAGTAGCCAGATATCTGCTAGCTGCACCAAGAATATGTGAACAGCTTATACATGTTCCTAGATAACGTTATTGACACTGTTGTTTTAATGCTTTTATAGACTGTTTGGTTTTTGCAATTTTGTTTTATAAACATGGTGTGACAAATGCCTAATAAAAGTGATGATGGATGCAAAAATCAGCATATACATGTTAATAATTTTTTCACATTTGGGGATTTTCTTTGTATCAATCACAGCACGATGTAGTGGTTAGCATGGCAGTTTTGGACCTAGGAGACGCAGGTTCAAATTCCTACTCTGCCTTGGAAGTGCACTGGGTGACCTTGGTCAGTTTCACACTCTTAGCTTAACATAATGTAGATACGTGAAGATAAAATGGAAGAAAAATAACGAATGCAAGCTGCTTTCAATTCCATAAATATCAAAATAATTAATATAATATATGTACATATAATGCAAAAAAATGAAAGGGCAAAACAGCAACTTAGAAGTAAAAGTAATATATTGTTTTATTTTTAGAAAAAAATGAAGATATACAGCATTCTATTTTTAAAATCTTACAAGACTTGAAGAGAAGTGCCAGATTTATCTGTGTAATATAGTGCATAGAGAGTATATACTGCATTCCTTTTGGAAAACATACTTTTAGTGATCTGAAACAGTTTCAAAGTCCCATCTCAAGCAAGCCTAGCATTAGCCAAAGAGCCTCAGAACTCATGGCTACATGAATTTATGTTTCAGAATGATGACCCCAAGTTGCAAAATGTGAATTTACAGTGCGATTCTAAGGAGAGTTACTCCAGTCTTAAGCCCATTCATTTCTTTGGACTTAAGACTGGAGTAACTCTGCATAGGACTGCACTGTTAGTGTGTTTCAGAACCAAAGCATTTTCAGGGTTGTGTAGAACCATTCAAAAGAGAAGCATTCAAATGTAACACTAACAGTGTATTCTTAAAGCAGGTTTATTCAGTAGAGAAGTGTTCCTTCGATAGCACTGTCAGAGTTGGATCCTATGGATACGTTCCACTAATAATTCTGCGCAACGTGCCTTTGCCTGATGCAAGAAGCCTTTCACAAGTGGAACAAACCCACAGGATCCAGCCTTAAGTCACTTAGCAACAGAATTCAGTGATGTTATTAGTGCCTTATCAAAACCTGCCAGCCCTGCATTTGCTAAGTGAATGAGAAAAAGAGATATAAAAATATCCAAACACTTGGATATTCTCTTCAGTTCATCCTATATTGCCAAGAACAAACCACGCACAGACCTCAAGGAACCAATGCATTGCAGAACAAATTTAATATAAGAATAAATGATTAGTATGTAAATGAAGAGGGGCAGTAAATGTATAGTTATAACTGTACTGAGAAATTAGTAGTTCGTAGATGGTTTCTCATAAAGGTAACTTTAGAAGATTTTGCTGTTGATGTAAGAGACCTTCAAGATGGAAAGATTAAGAAAGAATATTTATTTTAGGTCCCTTAGAACAGACAATACCACATTACTGAAAAGTTCTGGATGAAGACACTGAAAGATTGACAAGCACAAAAGTGGCTAGCTGAAACTGTGACAGATCATCTAAGCTAACAATGGTTGGGCCAGTAATTAGACAGGAAGCAAAATCCATGAAAGAGTGCAAAGATTACATGCAACACATGGTCTCCTGTTCCCTCTCATTTCTATGTTTGAAAGTGTAGAGCTCTAAAGGTCAAGCTCAGTGACTGAAAACCACAAAGATTACAATTGGTTGGGTTCCTTGCTAAGAACAGTGTAGTAAGTGGAACTGCTTAATTTTGGAGACCCAAGCCAAAATGGTATAAACTACATCAGCTGTGGTGGGAAAAACAAATACTTCAAAGGAGGGTATGCAGAGAAAGCATGCAGATTCATAGTTTCTGGATCTAAGACAGGACAGACTCAACAACATAGGAATAAAAGATGGAAGCAATGATCCTTGACTATACAATGTACATTAAGTACATAGGGTCTGCATTAATAATCAAAGGGACTGCTTACACCCTTCTATACTGACTCAAATATTCAAATAAATGGAGCTTTCAAAGTAATTAAGCTAGGGTGTGTGTATGTGTATATATATATATATAGCTGACTTATGGCGACTTTGTAGGGATTTCAAGACAAAGAGATTTTCAGAGGTGGTTTGCCATTGCCTGCTTCTGTGTCAAGTCCGGTATTCCTTGGAGATCTTCCATCCAAATATTTGCCAGGGTTGAGGCTGAGAATATGTGACTGGCCCAAGGTCACCCAGCGAGTTTCCATGGCAGAGTGGGGATTCGAACCAGGATTTCCCAGATCCTAGTCTGACACCTTCACCACTACACCACACCGGTTCTCACAACCATTTCTATTAGGACAAACCAAAATGACACAAAACAGTGTGCAAGTTTTCAAGTTGACCAGAACTCTTCATCAGGTTAGATATTACAGATTAAAAAAGAGGTGGAGGGAGGGGAGCAAAAGATGTTTTAGGCCATGATTTTAAGGCCTGTTCTTGCCAGCATTACTGTGCTTAATGCTGGCAGGCAAGTAGATATAATGTGTGAGGTTACACCTGGATTTCTGTGAACAAGACAAATTATGTCTCTCCGTTTAAATTACAAATGCCAGTAATTTTTCTTGTATCTCTGATACTGAACAAGATTCACTGATCCAGGACTCAAATCTAGTCCTTCTACTTAATAGTCATTATACTAACAATTTCTGAGACGTGACAAAAAACTACCCAGTATGGCTTCAACTGACTTTCTGCCTCATTCATGACCTTATATGTATTGCTTATAGCCTTTTTTACACATCTTCGTGTCGGGGGTGGGTGGGGTGATGACAAGCCATTTTCTCCTTGCGACTGGGACAAGCGGACGGAAGTGGCAGCTGCCTTGCCCCTGTGCTTTTTCTCATCCTCAAAGTACCACATGGGGATGCTACAGGGCACACTGCTACTGGCTCAGCTACAAAACTTACATGCAACTATGCAAGTAACATTTCAAAAATGGAGCCAACAGCTCACTGTAGAGGACACTTTAAGAAAACACAGAGACAAAGGCAGCTGCTGATTCTGCCCACATGCTTTGGGACATAAGGAGGAAAAAACTGTCTTTTTTCTTTTCTTTTGCCATCAGTTCACAGCTGACTTATGACAACCCCTGGTGAGGTTTTCAAGGCAATAGACGTTCAGAGGTGGTGTCATTGCCTGCCTCCACATCATGACCGGGTATTCCTTGGGAGTCTCCCATCCAAATACTAGTCAGGGTCTACTCCACTTAGCTTCTGAGATCAGGCTAGCCTTGGTGAATCTGGGAGGTGCAAAATTCCCACTGAACATCTAATTCAATGACCTCAGGTGCTCACCCAACACACACAAGGACTTTGTAACATGTACAGAGGCCCTACTGCCTGTGAATTACCATACATACAGTGGACACAACCAAGACCTTCCTGTTCCTCAAATATCCTTTTCAGAGAATGCAATATATTACCCTTGAAGCTGGAAATCTGGTGGAAACAGACCAAAGGAAAACTACCACAAACTATATAAACCACATTGATGTCTATAATGCATGGAGAAATCTCATATGTGCTGTACAGTCATTCTCTTTGTGCTGACAAAAGCATAATGAACAGCCATAATGGCAAAACACATGGCATTTATTTTGGCTTGTTCTGACCTTCTACAGCCAGCTGCCACAATAGTATTTTCTCCATCACACACACACCACTGGAATACATACCATAGCTTGCATGTTTAAATCTCTTCTGCCCATTCCTATGATATACTAAATTTGCTACTTAAATCCTCTTCAGAGGTTTTTCACAAATTTCTAGTAAATTTTCAAAATATGTGAACTAACAGCTAGTTCTGTACCTGGTGCTAATCCTTTCAGAGAGGAAAAAAAAACGTTGAATGCTTGACCAAACAGTTCTTGACTATTAAAATTAGCCTACTCTACTACCAGCCCTGACTTGGATGGCCCAGGCTAGCCTGATCTTGTCAGATCTTAGAAGTTAAGCAGGGTCAGCCCTGGTTAGTATTTGGATGGGAGACCACCAAGGAATACCAGGGTTGCTATGCAGAGGAAGGCACTGGCAAATCACCTCTGTTAGTCTCTTGCCATGAAAACCCCCAAAAGGGGTCACCATAAGTCGGCTGCGACTTGACGGCACTTTACACATACACACACCACTACCAAAAAAATCTCATTTTGTCCAGGAAGCACTTCCCCCCCAACTTACATTTCACACAAATTTCTTACATCCTAACAACTACCATTAGCAGCTTTGAGATCACTCTGACAAAGGGAGCTTTGACTCTTGAAACTTATACCCTTGAAAATGTTGGGCTCCAAGGTGCTCCAGGAATCAAATCCAGCCTTTCTGCTGCAGACCAACATAGCTACCCTCTGAAACTCACAAATCTTCCAACTCACTATTTAGAAATTACTAATCTAAATAGTTCAGAAATACTGGGAGCAATCCAAAGAAAGTAAATCCCATTTTATTCAAGGTGGCTTAATCTTAAGAATGTTTTCATGAGAATATCTTTTTTTTATTATTCATGATATTTATAGTCTGCCTTTCTCACTGGGACTCAAGGCAGTTTACACAGAGTGAGTCAATACGATCGACAGGGTGTGACATTCAGTGAACAATATAACAGGATTAGGATTGTAGAAATCAGCCATTGTCCATCACAATTCAAAAGTAATTGAAACAGGGGCTAGACACATTTTTATTTCAGCTTTACAAATAACTAGACAAAAGACCAGGCAGACAATGTGACCCCAGATAACTGTTATTTGTGGCTTAAAAGAGGGTGGGGGGGAGAGAACTTTACCAGAGTTAATTATTACACAAGCAACCAGGACAGTGACTATTAAAATCTTGAATTATGATTATTTTTACATCATTAATGTACCAAACACTTTCAGTATAATACCAAACAGTTCTACAGTGTATCTACTTTAACATGGATGACACAATCACTGGCTGGTATGATCAGCAATATTCTACTGGCAATCATTGAATTAATAGCCAATAAGAGCAATTCCTCACCCACCCCAGGTCACAGATTTCATTGTCAGGAAATTAGTCATCAGCTTGAGGAACAAGAATGATTATTGATGTTGTGATAGGTTGGAAATTGCAATCTTGAGGAGGGGGAAGCAAACAAGCGTGGCACGGGGAGAAGACACTCCCCTATTAGCTAATTATGATAGTGAAATGGATCCATGGGATTCTGCCTATCAGTGGCTTTTCCCCTCACACAGCAAGCCTTCCTTTGAGAAGTCTCCCAGCAGAAGAACCACTTGCCTAAGAGGAAGGCTCCTTGCACCAGACAGAAGTGTCAATGTCAGTGGAACAGATCTGCAGGATCTAACCCATTATCACAACTGTGTTTAAATTTCTCATAAGGCTAGTACTACAAAGGTTGACTGTTTCTTTTGCAATCTTTAAAGCTGAAATTTTTAGGCGAGTGGAAGATAGAAGGAACTCTTTCTTTCCATTTTCTCATAAGAACACCTGCTGGATCAGACCAATGGTCCATCTAGTCCAGCATACTGTTTCACACAGCAGCCAACCAGTTTCCCTGGAGTTAAAAACAGGGCATGCAGGCCCAGCTGCTGCATCCCAGCACTGGCATTCAGAGATTTGCTGTCTCTGTAGATGGGGCTCCCTTCAGTCACCATGATCAGTAGCCACCCCACCCCCGCCAAGGTGTAGTGAACTGGTAAATTATAGAAGGCAAGAATCAGCAGCAGGGGTGATTGTTGTATTTTCATGCAAGAAGATGCCATGGAACATGCATAGCCAGTTTTTAGTGTTTGGGGTTTTGCTAGTTTCCCTACTGTAGAGACAGTCCTCTTGCAGTGAGGGCTAGGAGACGCAATCAGAGCAGGGGTAGGGGAGGAGCTGCCTATAAACTATGGGTAAGGCCTATGCCAGGAATCCAGATCTCTTCATTTGATACCTCAGCACTGAGTTCTCATCTTTAGGAATTTCAGTTGAGTGCAAAAGATGCAACTGACAGGCAGCAATACTTTAATTCACTTTAAACCAGGTGCCTCTAGGAAGCCCACAAACAAAACAACTGCAGCAGCACCATCATGCCTGTTCTCCACAGCACCTAATATACTCGGCATGCTCTTCTGATCCCAGAGAGAACAGGCATGCATCACAACCAGCATCCGTCTTTACCAGTAGCCATAAGAACATTAAAAAAGCCATGCTGGATCAGACCAAGGGCCATCAAGTCCAGCAGTCTGTTCACACAGTGGCCAACCAGGTGCCCCTAGGAAGCCCACAAACAAGACAACTGCAGCAGCACCATCCTGCCATGAACATCCCTCTTCTCCATGAACATGTCAACTCCCCTCTTAAAGCCTTCCAAGTTGGCAGCCATCACCGCATCCTGGGGCAGGAAGTTCCACAATTTAACTATGCGTTGTGTGAAGAAATACTTTCTTTTATCAGTTTTGAATCTCTCTCCCTCTAGCTTCAGATGACCCCACGTTCTAGTATTATGAGAGAGGAAGAAAAGCTTCTCCCTATTCACTATCTCCAAACCATGCATAATTTTATAGACCTCTATCATGTCTCCCCTTAACGGCCTTCTTTCCAAGCTAAATAGTCCTAAGAGTTTTAACTGCTACTCATAGGGCAGTTGCTCTAGTCCCCTGATCATTTTGGTTGCTCTTTTCTGCACCTTCTCAAGTTCTGCAATATACGTTTTTAGGTGTGGTGACTAGAACTGTACACAGTATTCCAACTGTGGTCTCACCATAGATTTGTACAAGGGCTGTATGATATCAGCAGTTTTATTCTCTATTCCTCGTCTAATTATAGCCAGCATGGAATTTGCCTTTTTTACAGCAGCCACACACTGGGTTAACATCTTCATCGAGCGATCCACTACCACCCCAAGATCTCTTTCTAGGTCAGTCACTCCCACCACAGAGCCCATCAGTGTAAATGTGAACTTTTTGCCCCAATATGCATCACTTTACACTTGCTCACATTGAAACTCATTTGCCATTTTAATGCCCATTCTTCCAGTTTGTATAGATCCTTTTGAAGCTCTTCACAGTCTGATTTTGTTTTAACCACCCTAAATAATTTGGTGACATCTGCAAACTTGGCCACATCCCTGTTCACCCCCAACTCCAGGTCACTGATAAACAGGTTGAAAAACACCAGTCCCAGCACAGATCCCTGAGGGACCTCACTGCTCACATCCCTCCCATTGATTCCTACTCTCTGTTTCCTATTTTTCAGCCAGCTCTCAATCCATAAGAGGACTTGTCCTCTTATCCCATGACTATGAAGTTTGCTTCGCAGTCTTTGGTGGGGGACTTTGTCAAATACCTTTTGGAAATCCAAATACACAATGTCCACAGGCTTATTGACACTTTAAAAAAAACTCTTAATAGGTTAGTGAGACAGGACCTACCTTTACAGAAGCCATGTTGGGTTTTGCTCAGCAGGCCTTGCCCTTCTATATGCTGGACAATTCTATCTTTAATAATGCTTTCCATCAATTTACCTGGAACAGACGTTAAGCTAACTGGCCTGTAATTTCCTGGGTCCCCCCGGGAACCTTTTTTATAAAGGTGTGTTACATTGGCCATTCTCCAGTCCTCTGGAGATATATTATAATTTCTAAGAACTAGGAAACTGCCATTATTACTGTATAGGGATTTAAATTTCACTCAAAGCAGTGGGACTCACAACTGAGAACAAGTGTTCAGATGTCACCATTTAATCTGTACATTAAGAGTAAACTGCAACATACAATTTCTTAGGCAGGAAAATCTACCTTACATTCAAGTGTATATGTAAAAAGCTAAGCTTATCATTTTTAAACTAGGCATAATTATCACAGGGGCAAACTGCCAACACGCTGCTCTGCTTGTACATCCATTCTCTTTGTTTCCCATTTATGCTATTATACACATCTCATCCTCTCTTATCTCTAAACACAGAGTTGTGCATTTACCAGAACTGAGCTTTCTCGAACACAGAACGCAGTAATGAAGGCTGCACACATGGCCTTGACAATACTGCAGAAGTGGTTCCTCTTTCTGCTTCGCTCACATCACTGTCCAACTAGTACATGCAAGGCCTTTTCCACTGAAATTGTGCAGCCAGTGGTAATCATGGCGTATTGCTGATTTCCCCTCAGCCAAAGAAAAACAGAAGAACACAGGAGAGCACAACGGGGAGTGGCCATAGTGATAAGTTTTA